>NW_026263264.1:0-204000 GCF_947179515.1 Apodemus sylvaticus
TATTTCTTCTAGTAAAGTGTTTCCAATACGTACGTATTTGGCTTTAGTCTGCAACACTGTATTTCCTTATAACGTGGTATTCTTACATATTCTTTCGAGAAAAAACTCTCCTGTGCATCCATTTTTGAGGCTACACGCTTAGACATACACGCAACACCAAAGCTTTTCGCGTTACAACGTGTTGTTTAGGAAAAACCAGATAATTTCGCACAATGAGGGATTTCCTTAATATGTGGTTTTCTGACATATTTTGACCAAAGAAAATTCTCCTATGGGTTCTCTTTTGAGACTACACGTTTAGACGTACAGGCCAGTCCAAATCTTTTTTAAGTTACAACGTGTTGTTTAGGCGATACAAGCTAATTTTGTACGATGCGTTATTTCTTCTTCTAAAGTTTTTCCAATAAGTAAGCTTTTCGAGTTACACCGTGTTGTTTAGTAAAAACAAGATAATTTTGCACGATGCGAGATTTCCTTAAAACGTGTTTTCTGACAAATTTTGATGAAAGAAAATTCTCCTGTGAGTTCTCTTTTGAGGGTACATGTTTAGACGTACATGTCACACCAAATCTTTTCGAGTTACAACGTGTTGTTTAGGAGATACAAGCTAATTTTTTACGATGCGTTATTTCTTCTCATAAATTGTGTCCAATACTTACTTATTTGTCTTTACTCTGCAACACTGTATTTCCTTATAACGCGGTATTCTTACATATTCTTTCGAGAGAAAACTCTCCTGTGCGTTCTCTTTTGATGCTACACGCTTAGACATACACGCAGCACCAAAGCTTTTAGAGTTACAACGTGTTGTTTAGGAAAAACAAGATAATTTCCACGATGCGGGATTTCCTTAAAACGTGGTTTTCTGACAAATTTTGACGAAAGAAAATACTCCTGTAAGTTCACTTTTGAGGCTACACGTTTAGACATACACGCCACACCAAATCTTGTCGAGTTACGTGTTGTTTAGGAGATACAAGCTAATTTTGTACGATGCGTTATTTCTTCTCGTAAAGTGTTTCCAATAAGTACATATTTGTCTTTACTCTGCAACACTGTATTTCCTTATAACGTGGTATTCTTATATATTCTTTCGAGAGAAAACTCTCCTGTGCGTTATCTTTTGAGGCCACACGTTTAGACATACATGCACCACCAAAGCTTTTCGAATTACAATGTGTTGTTTAGGAAAAACAAGATAATTTCGCACAATGCGGGATTTCCTTAAAACGTGGTTTTCTGACAAATTTTGACGTAAGAAAATTCTCCTGTGGGTTCTCTTTTGAGGCTACACGTTTAGATGTACACGCCACACCAAATATTTTTGAGTTACCACATGTTGTTTCGGAGATACAAGCTAATTTTGTACCATGCGTTATTTCTTCTCTTAATGTGTTTCCAAAATGTATGTATTTGTCTTTACTCTGAAGCAATATGTTTCCTTATAACATGGTATTCTTACATATTCTTTTGAGAGAAAACTCTCCTGTGCATTCTCTTTTGAGGCTACATGCTTAGACATACACGCAACACCAAATCCTTTCGAGTTATAACGTGTTGTTTAGGATATACAAGCTAATTTTGTACTATGTTTTATTTCTTCTCGTAAAGTTTAAGTGTTTCCAATAAGTATGTATTTGTCTTTACTCTGCAACACTGTATTTCCTTATAACGTGGTATTCCTACATATTCTTTCGGGAGAAAACTCTCCTGTGCGTTCTCTTTTGAGGCTACACGCTTAGACATATACGCAACACCAAAGCTTTTCGAGTTACAACATGTTGTTTAGGAAAAACAAGATAATTTCGCAGGATGCAGGATTTCCTTAAAACGTGGTTTTCTGACAAATTTTGACGAAAGAAAGCTCTCCTGTGGGTTCTCCTTTGAGGCTACACGTTTAGTCGTTCACGCCACACCAAATCTTTTCGAGTTACAACGTGTTGTTTATGAAAAACAAGATAACTTCGCACGATGCAGGATTTCCTTAAATCGTGGTTTTCTGACAAATTTTGACGAAAGAAAATTCTCCTGTGGGTTCTCTTTTGAGGCTACGCATTTAGACGTACACGTCACACCAAATCCTTTCGAGTTACCACGTGTTGTTTAGGAGATACAAGCTAATTTTGTACGATGCGTTATTTCTTCTTGCAAAGTGTTTCCAATACATATGTATTTGTCTTTACTCTTCGACACTGTATTTCTTTATAACGTTGAATTCTTACGTGTTCTTTCGAGAGAATACTCTCCTGTGCCTTCTCTTTTGAGGTTCCATGCTTAGACCTACACGCAACACCAAAGCTTTTCGAGTTAAAACATGTTGTTTAGGAAAAAGAAGATGATTTGGCATGATGCGGGATTTCCTTAAAACGTGGTTTTCTGAAAAATTTTGACGAAAGAAAATTCTCCTGTGGGTTCTCATTTGAGGCTACACGTTTAGATATACATGCCACACAAAATCTTTTCGAGTTACAACGTGTTGTTAAGGAGATACACGCTAATTTTGTAAGACGCGTTAATTCTTCTAGTAAAGTGTTTCCTATACGTACGTATTTGTCTTTACTCTGCAACACTGTATTTCCTTATTCGTGGTATTCTTACATATTCTTTCGAGAGAAAACTATCCTGTGTGTTCCCTTTTGAGGCTACACACTAAGACATACATGCAACACCAAAGCTCTTCGAGTTATAACGTGTTGTTTAGGAAAAACAAGATAATTTCGCACGATGCGGGATTTCCATAAAACGTGATTTTCTGAAAAATTTTGATGAAAGAAAATTCTCCTATGGGATCTCTTCTGAGGCTACACCTTTAGACATACATGCCACACCAATTCTTTTCGAGTTACAACATGTTGTTTAGGAGATACAAGCTAATTTTGTACGATGCATTATTTCTTCTCATAAAGTGTTTCCAATACTTATGTATTTGTCTTTACTCTGCAACATTCGGTATTTCTTCTCGCATGGTAAAAAATTAGCTTGTATCTCCTAAACAACACCTTGTAACTCGAAAAGATTTGGTGTGACGTGTACGTCTAAACGTGTAGCCTCAAAAGAGAACCGACCGGAGAATTTTCTTTCATCAAAATTTGTCAGAAACCACGTTTTAAGGAAATCTCGCATCGTACGAAACTATCTTGTTTTCCCTAAACAACACGTTGTAACTCGAAAAGCTCTGGCGTTATGTGTATGTCTAAGCATGTAGCCTCAAAGGAGAACACACAGGAGAGTTTTCTCTCAAAAGAATATGTAAGAATACCAAGTTATAAGGAAATACAGTGTTGCAGAGTAAAGACAAATATGTACGTATTGGAAACACTTTACGAGAAGAATTAAAGCACAGTACAAAATTAGCTTGTATTTCCTAAACAACACGTTGTAACTCGAAAAGATTTGGTGTGGCGTGTACGTCTAAACGTGTACCCTCAAAAGAGAACCCACAGGAGAATTTTCTTTTGTTAAAATTTTTCAGAAAACCACGTTTTAAGGAAATCCCGCATGGTGCCAAATCATCTTCTTTTTCCTAAACAACATGTTGTAACTCAAAAAGCTTTGGTGTTGCCTGTATGTCTAAGCGTGGAGCCTCAAAAGAGAACGCACAGGAGAGTTTTCTCTCGAAAGAATATGTAAGAATACCACGTTATAAAGAAATACAATTTTGCAGAGTAAAGGCAAATAAGTACATATTGGAATCACTTTACGAGAAGTAATAACGCATCGTACAAAATTAGCTTGTATCTCCTAAACAACACGTTGTAACTCGAAAAGATTTGGTGTGACGTGTACGTCTAAACGTGTAGCCCCAAAAGAGAACCCACAGGAGAATTTTCTTTCATCAAAATTTGTCAGAAACTACGTTTTATGGAAATCTCGCATCGAGCGAAATTATCTATTTTTTCCTAAACAACACGTTTTAACTCGAAAAGTTCTGGTGTTGCGTGTTTGTCTAAGCATGTAGCCTCAAAAGAGAACGCACAGGAGAGTTTTCTCTCGAAAGAATATGTAAGAATACCACGTTATAAGGAAATACAGTGTTGCAGAGTAAAGAGAAACACGTACATATTGGAAACACTTTACGAGAAGAATTAATGCATAGTACAAAATTAGGTTGTATCTCCTAAACAACAAGTTGTAACTCGAAACTTTTGGTGTGGTGTGTACGTCTAAACATGTAGCCTCAAAAGAGAACCCACAGGAGAATTTTCTTTCTTCAAAATTTTTCAGAAAACCACGTTTTAAGGAAATTCCGCATCGTGCGAAATCACCTTCTTTTTCCTAAACAACATGTTGTAACTAGAAAAGCATTGGTGTTGCGTGTATGTGTAAGCGTGGAGCCTCAAAAGAGAAGGCACAGGAGAGTTTTCTCTCGAGAGAATATGTAAGAATACCACGTTATAAGGAAATACAATTTTGCAGAGTAAAGACAAATAAGTACATATTGGAAACACTTTAGGAGAAGAATTAACGCATCGTACAAAATTAGCTTGTATCTCCAAAACAACACATTGTAACTCGAAAAGATTTGGTGTGGCGTGTTCATTTAAACATGTAGCCACAAAAGAGAACCCACAGGAGAATTTTCTTTCTTCAAAATTTGTCAGAAAACCACGTTTTAAGGAAATCCCGTATCGTGCGAAATCAACTTCTTTTTGCTAAACAAAACGTTATACCTCGAAAAGCTTTGGTGTTGCGTGTATGTGTAAGCATGGAGCCTCTAAAGAGAACGCACAGTAGAGTTTTCTCTCGAAAGAACATGTAAGAATACAACGTTATAAGGAAATACAGTGTTGCAGAGTAAAGACAAATACGTACGTATTGGAAAAACTTTACAAGAAGAAATATTGCATCGTACAAAATTTGCTAGTATCTCCTAAACAACACGTGGTAATTCGAAAGGATTTGGTGTGGTGTGTACGGCTAAACGTGTAGCCTCAAAAGAGAACCCACAGGAGAATTTTCTTTCTTCAAAATTTGTCAGAAAACCACGTTTTAAGGAAATCCCGCATCGTGCGAAATTATCTTGTTTTTCATAAACAACACGTTGTACCTCGAAAAGCTTTGGTGTTGCCTGTATATCTAAGTGTGTAGCCTCAAAAGGGAACGCACAGGATAGTTTTCTCTCGAAAGAATATGTAAGAATACCACGTTATAAGGAAATACAGTGTTGCAGAGTAAAGACAAATACTTACATATTGGAAAAACTTTACGAGAAGAATTAACGCATAGTACAAAATTAGCTTGAATCTCCTAAACAACACCTTGTTACTCGAAAAGATTTGCTGTAGCGTGTACGTCTAAACGTGTAGCCTCAAAAGAGAACCCACAGGAGAATTTTCTTTCGTCAAAATTTTTCAGAAAACCACGTTTTAAGGAAATCCCGCATTGTGCGAAATCATCTTTTTCCTAAACAACATGTTGTATCTCGAAAAGCTTTGGTGTTGCGTGTATGTCTAAGTGTGGAGCCTGAAAAGAGAAGGCACAGAAGAGTTTTCTCTCGAAAGAATATGTAAGAATACCACATTATAAGGAAATACAATTTTGCAGAGTAAAGACAAATAAGTACAAATTGGAAATATTTTACGGGAAGAAATAACGCATCGTACAAAATTACCTTGTATCTCCTAAACAACACGTTGTAACCCGAAAAGATTTGGTTTGAGGTGTACGTCTAAACGTGTAGCATCAAAAGAGAACCCACAGGAGAATTTTCTTTCATCAAAATTTGTCAGAAACCACGTTTTAAGGAAATCTCGCATGGTGCGAAATTATCTTATTTTTCCTAAACAACACATTGTAACTCGAAAACTTTTGCTGTTGCGTGTATGTCTAAGCATGTAGCCTCAAATGAGAACACGCAGGAGAGTTTTCTCTCGAAAGAATATGTAAGAATACTACGTTATAAGGAAATACAATGTTGCAGAGTAAAGACAAATACGTACGTATTGGAAACATTTTAAGAGAAGAAATAACGTGTCGTACAAAATTAGCTTGTATCTCCTAAACAACACGTTGGAACTCGAAAAGATGTGGTGAGGCTCGTACGTCTACACGTGCAGCCTCAAAAGAGAACCCACAGGAGAATTTTCTTTCTTCAAAATTTGTCAGAAAACCACGTTTTAAGGAAATCCCGCATCGTGCGAAATTATCTTGTTTTTCATAAACAACACGTTGTACCTCGAAAAGCTTTGGTGTTGCCTGTATATCTAAGTGTGTAGCCTCAAAAGGGAACGCACAGGATAGTTTTCTCTCGAAAGAATATGTAAGAATACCATGTTATAAGGAAATACAGTGTTGCAGAGTAAAGACAAATACTTACATATTGGAAAAACTTTACGAGAAGAATTAACGTATAGTACAAAATTAGCTTGAATCTCCTAAACAACACATTGTTACTCGAAAAGATTTGCTGTAGCGTGTACGTCTAAACGTGTAGCCTCAAAAGAGAACCCACAGGAGAATTTTCTTTCGTCAAAATTTTTCAGAAAACCACGTTTTAAGGAAATCCCGCATTGTGCGAAATCATCTTTTTCCTAAACAACATGTTGTAACTCGAAAAGCTTTGGTGTTGCGTGTATGTCTAAGTGTGGAGCCTGAAAAGAGAAGGCACAGAAGAGTTTTCTCTCGAAAAAATATGTAAGAATACCACATTATAAGGAAATACAATTTTGCAGAGTAAAGACAAATAAGTACAAATTGGAAATATTTTACGGGAAGAAATAACGCATCGTACAAAGTTAGCTTGTATCTCCTAAACAACACGTTGTAACTCGAAAAGATTTGGTGTGAGGTGTACGTCTAAACGTGTAGCCTCAAAAGAGTACACACAGGAGAATTTTCTTTCATCAAAATTTGTCAGAAACCACGTTTTAAGGAAATCTCGCATCGTGCGAAATTATCTTATTTTTCCTAAACAACACATTGTAACTCGAAAACCTTTGCTGTTGCGTGTATGTCTAAGCATGTAGCCTCAAAAGAGAACACCCAGGAGAGTTTTCTCTCGAAAGAATATGTAAGAATACTACGTTATAAGGAAATACAGTGTTGCAGAGTAAAGACAAATACGTACGTATTGGAAACACTTTAAGAGAAGAAATAACGTGTCGTACAAAATTAGCTTGTATCTCCTAAACAACACGTTGGAACTCGAAAAGATTTGGTGAGGCTCGTACGTCTACAAGTGCAGCCTCAAAAGAGAACCCACAGGAGAATTTTCTTTCTTCAAAATTTGTCAGAAAACCATGTTTTAAGGAAATCCCGCATCGTGCGAAATTATCTTGTTTTTCATAAACAACACGTTGTACCTCGAAAAGCTTTGGTGTTGCCTGTATATCTAAGTGTGTAGCCTCAAAAGGGAACGCACAGGATAGTTTTCTCTCGAAAGAATATGTAAGAATACCACGTTATAAGGAAATACAGTGTTGCAGAGTAAAGACAAATACTTACATATTGGAAAAACTTTATGAGAAGAATTAACGCATAGTACAAAATTAGCTTGAATCTCCTAAACAACACATTGTTACTCGAAAAGATTTGCTATAGCGTGTACGTCTAAACGTGTAGCCTCAAAAGAGAACCCACAGGAAAATTTTCTTTCGTCAAAATTTTTCAGAAAACCACGTTTTAAGGAAATCCCGCATCGTGCGAAATCATCTTTTTCCTAAACAACATGTAGTAACTCGAAAAGCTTTGGTGTTGCGTGTATGTCTAAGTGTGGAGCCTGAAAAGAGAAGGCACAGAGAGTTTTCTCTCGAAAGAATATGTAAGAATACCACATTATAAGGAAATAAAATTTTGCAGAGTAAAGGCAAATAAGTACAAATTGGAAATATTTTACGGGATGAAATAACGCATCGTACAAAATTAGCTTGTATCTCCTAAACAACAAGTTGTAACTCGAAAAGATTTGGTGTGAGGTGTATGTCTAATCGTGTTGCCTCAAAAGAGAACCGACAGGAGAATTTTCTTTCATCAAAATTTGTCAGAAACCACGTTTTAAGGAAATCTCGCATCGTGCGAAATTATCTTATTTTTCCTAAACAACACATTGTAACTCGAAAACCTTTGCTGTTGCGTGTATGTGTAAGCATGTAGCCTCAAAAGAGAACACCCAGGAGATTTTTCTCTCGAAAGAATATGTAAGAATACTACGTTATAAGGAAATACAGTGTTGCAGAGTAAAGACAAATACGTACGTATTGGAAACACTTTAAGAGAAGAAATAACGTGTCGTACAAAATTAGCTTGTATCTCCTAAACAACACGTTGGAACTCGAAAAGATTTGGTGAGGCTCGTACGTCTACACGTGTAGCCTCAAAAGAGAACCCACAGGGGAACTTTCTTTCGTCAAAATTTGTCAGAAAACCATGTTTTAAGGAAATCCCGCATCGTGCAATATTATATTGTTTTTCCTAAACAACACGTTGTAACTCGAAAAGCTTCGGTGTTGCGTGTATGTCTAAGCGTGTAGCCTCTAAAGAGAACGCACAGGAGAGTTTTCTCTCGAAAGAACATGTAAGAATACAACGTTATAAGAAAATACAGTTTTGCAGTGTAAAGACAAATACGTATGTATTGGAAACACTTTACGAGAAGAAATAATGCATCTTACAAAATTATCTTGTATCTCCTAAACAACACGTGGTATCTCGAAAGGATTTGGTGTGGTGTGTACGTCTAAACGTGTAGCCTCAAAAGAGAACCCACAGGAGAATTTTCTTTCTTCAAAATTTGTCAGAAAACCACGATTTAAGGAAATCCCGCAAGGTGCAATATTATCTTCTTTTTCGTAAACAACACGTTGTAACTCGAAACGCTTTGGTGTTGCCTGTATGTCTAAGTGTGTAGCCTCAAAAGGGAATGCCCAGGATAGTTTTCTCTAGTAAGAATACCTAAGAATACCACATTATAATGAAATACAGTATTGCAGAGTAAAGACAAATACGTACGTATTGGAATCACTTAATGAGAAGAATTAACGCATCGTACAAAATTAGCTTGTATCTCCTAAACAACACATTGTAACTCGAAAAGATTTGATGTGGCGTGTACGTCTAAAGGTGTAGCCTCAAAAGAGAACCCACAGGAGAATTTTCTTTCGTTAAAATTTTTCAGAAAACCACATATAAAGGAAATCCCGCATCGTGCGAAATCATCTTCTTTTTCCTAAACAACATGTTGTAACTCGAAAAGCTTTAGTGTTGCGTGTATGTCTAAGTGTGGAACCTCAATAGAGAAGGCACAGGAGAGTTTTCTTTCAAAAGAATAGGTAAGAATACCACGTTATAAGGAAATACAGTGTTGTAGAGTCAACAAAAATACATATGTATTGGAAACACTTTAGGAGAAGAAGTAACGCATCATACAAAATTAGCTTGTATCTCCTAAACAACACGTTATAACTCGAAAAGATTTGGTGTGACGTGTACGTCTAAACGTGTAGCCTCAAAAGAGAACCCACAGGAGAATTTTCTTTCATCAAAATTTGTCAGAAACCTCGTTTTAAGAAAATCTCGCATCGTGCGAAATTATCTTGTTTTTCCAAACAACACGTTGTAAATCGAAAAGCTTTGGGGTTGCGTGTATTTCTAAGCGTGTAGCCTCAAAAGAGAACGCACAGAAAAGTTTTCTCTCGAAAGAATATGTAGGAATACCACGTTATAAGGAAATACAGTGTGGCAGAGTAAAGACAACTAAGTACGTATTGGAAACACTTTAAGAGAAGAAATAACGCATCGTACAAAATTAGCTTGTATCTCCTAAACAACACGTTGTAACTCGAAAAGATTTGGTGTGGCTCGTACCTCTACACGTGTAGCCTAAAAGAGAACCCACAGGAAAACTTTTTTCGTCAAAATTTTTCAGAAAACCACGTTTTATGGAAATCTCGCATCGTGCGAAATAATCTTGTTTTTCCTAAACAACACGTTGTAACTCGAAAAGCCTTGGTGTTGCGTGTATGTCTAAGCGTGTAGCCTCAAAAGAGAATGCACAGGAGAGTTTTTCCTCGAAAGAATATGTAAGAATACCACGTTATAAGGAAATACAGTGTTGCAGAGAAAGACAAATACGTACGTTTTGGCAACACTTTACGAGAAGAAATAACACATCATACAAAATTAGCTTGTATCTCCTAAACAACACGTGGTAACTCGAAAGGATTTGGTGTGGCGTGCACGTCTATACATTTAGCGTCAAAAGAGAACCCACAGGAGAATATTCTTTTGTCAAAATTTGTCAGAAAACCACGTTTTAAGGAAATCCCACATCGTGCAAAATTATCTTTTTATTCATAAACAACACGTTGTAACTCGAAAAGCTTTGGTGTTGCCTGTATGTCTAAGTGTGTAGCCTCAAAAGGGAACGCACAGGATAGTTTTCTCTCGAAAGAATATGTAAGAATACCACGTTATAAGGAAATACAGTGTTGAAGAGTAAAGACAAATACTTACGTATTGGAAACACCTTATGAGAAGAATTAACGCATCTTACAAAATTAGCTTGTATCTCCCAAACAACAGGTTGTAACTCGAAAAGATTTGGTGTGGCGTGTACGTCTAAAGGTGTAGCCTCAAAAGAGAACCCACAGGAGAATTTTCTTTCGTCAAAATTTTTCAGAAAACTATGTTTTAATGAAATCCTGCATCGTGCGATATCATCTTCTTTTTCCTAAACAACATGTTGTAACTCGAAAAGCTTTCGTGTTGCATGTATGTGTAAGCATGGAGCCTCAAAAGAGAAGGCACAGGAGGGTTTTCTCTCGAAAGAATATGTAAGAATACCACTTTATTAGGAAATACAATTTTGCAGAGTAAAAACAAATAAGTATATATTGGGAACACTTTACGAGAAGAAATAAAGCATCGAACAAAATTAGCTTGTATCTCCTAAACAACACGTGGTAACTCGAAAAGTTTTGGTTTGGCGTGTACGTCTAAACGTGTAGCCTCAAAAGAGAACACAAAGGGGAATTTTCTTTCGTCAAAATTTGTCAGAAAACCACGTTTTAAGGAAATCCCACATCCTCCGAAATTATCTTGTTTTTCCTAAACAACACGTTGTAACTCGAAAAGCTTTGGTGTTGCGTGTATGTCTAAGCGTGTAGCTTCAAAAGAGAATGAACAGGAGAGTTTTCTCTCGAAAGAACATGTAAGAATACAACGTTATAAGGAAATACAGTGTTGCAAAGTAAAGACAAAAAGTACATATTGGAAACACTTTATGAAAGAAATTACGCATCATACAATATTAGCTTGTATCTCCTAAACAACAAGTGGAAACTCGAAAACATTTGGTTTGACATGTACGTCTAAAAGTGAAGCCTCAAAAGAGAAACAACTGGAGAATTTTCTTTCTTTAAAATTTGTCAGAAAACCACGTTTTAAAGAAATCCCACATCCTACAAAATTATCTTGTTTTCCTAAACAACAAGTTGTAACTCGAAAATCTTTGGTGTTGCGTGTATGTCTAAGTGTGTAGCCTCAAAAGGGAATGCACAGGAGAGTTTTTTCTCTCGAAAGAATATGTAAGAATACCACGTTATAAGGAAATACAGTGTTGCAGAGAGAAGACAAATACGTACATATTGGAAACACTTTAAGAGCAGAAATAAAGCATTGTACAAAATTGGCTTGTATCTCCTAAACAACACGTTGTAACTCGAAAAGATTTCGTGTGACATGTACGTCTAAACATGTAGCCTCAAAAGAGAACCGACAGTAGAATTTTCTTACATCAAAATTTGTCAGAAACCACGTTTTAACAAAATCTCGCATCGTGCGAAATTATCTAGTTTTTCCTAAACAACACGTTGTAACTCGAAAATCTTCTCTGTTGCGTATGGCTAAGCGTGTAGACTCAAAGGAGAACGCACAGGAGAGTTTTCTTTCGAAAGAATATGTAAGAATACCACGTTATAAGGAAATACAGTGTTGCAGAGTAAAGACAAAAACGTATGTATTGGAAACACTTTACAAGAAGAAATAACGCATCATAATAAATTAGCTTGTATCTCCTAAACAACAGGTTGTAACTCGAAAGAATTTGGTGTGGCATGTACGTCTAAACGTGTAGCCTCAAAAGAGAACCGACAGGAGAATTTTCTATCGTCAAAATATGTGAGAAAACCACGTTTTAAGGAAATCCCTCATCGTGCAAAATTATCTTCTTTTTCCTAAACAACAAGTTGTAACTCGAAAAGTTTTGGTGTTGCGTGTATGTCTAAGCGCGTAGCCTCAAAAGAGAACGCAAAGGAGAGTATTTTCTCGATAGAATTTGTAAGAATACCACGTTATAAGGAAATACAGTGTTGCAGAGTAAAGACAAATACGTACGTATTGGAAACACTTTACGAGAAGAAATAACGCATTGTACAAAATTAGCTTGTATCTCCTAAACAACACGTTGTAACTCGAAAAGATTTGATGTGGCGTGTACGTCTAAACGTGTAGCCTCAAAAGAGAACCCACAGGAGAATTTTCTTTGGTCAAATTTGTCAGAAAACCACGTATTAAAGAAATCCTGCATCGTGCGAAATTATCTTGTTTTTCCTAAACAACACGTTGTAACTCGAAAAGCTGTTGTGTTGCGTGTATGTCTCAGTGTATAGCCTCAAAAGAGAACACACAGGAGAGTTTTCTCTCCAAAGAATATGTAAGAATACCACGTTATAAGGAAATACAGTGTTGCAGAGTAAAGACAAATACGTACGTATTGGAAACCCTTAAACTTTAAGAGATGAAATAAAGCATCGTACAAAATTAGCTCGTATCTCCTAAACAACACGTTGTAACTTGAAATGACTTGGTGTGGAGAGTACGTCTAAACGTGTAGCCTCAAAAGAGAACCCATAGGAGAATTTTCTTTCGTCAAAATTTTCAGAAAACCACGTTTTAAGGAAATCCTGCATCGTGCAAAATTATCGTGAGAGAGTATATTGTTTTTCCTAAACAACACGTTGTAATTCGAAAAGCTTTGGTGTTGCGTGTATGTCTAAGCGTGTAGCCTCAAAAGAGAACGCACAGGAGAGTTTTCTCTCGAAAGAATATGTAAGAATACCACGTTATAAGGAAATACAGTGTTGCAGAGTAAAGACAAATACGTACTTATTGGAAACACTTTATGAGAAGAAATAACGCATTGTAAAAAATTAGTTTGTATCTCCTAAACAACACGTTGTAACTCGAAAACATTTGGTGTGGCGTGTACGTCTAAATGTGTAGCCTCAAAAGAAAACCCACAGGAGAATTTTCTTTGGTAAAAATTTGTCAGAAAACCACGTATTAAGGAAATCCCGCATCGTGCGAAATTATCTTGTTTTTCCTAAACAACACGTTGTAACTCGAAAAGCTTTGGTGTTGCGTGTATGTCTAAGCATGTAGCCTCAAAAGAGAACACACAGAAGAGTTTTCTCTCGAAAGAATATGTAAGAATACCACGTTATAAGGAAGTACAATGTTGCAGAATAAAGACAAATACTTACGTATTGGAAACCCTTAAAATTAGCGAGATGAAATAAAGCATCATACAAAATTAGCTTGTATCTCCTAAACAACACGTTGTAACTCGAAAAGATTTGGTGTGGCGTGTACATCTAAACGTGTAGCCTCAAAAGAGAACCACAGGACAATTTTTTTTTGTCAAAATTTGTCAGAAAACTACATTTTAAGGAAATCCCGCATCGTGAGAAATTATCTTGTTCTTCCTAAACAACACGTTGTAATTCGAAAAGCTTTGGTGTTGCGTGTATGTCTAAGCGTGTAGCCTCAAAAGAGAACGCACAGGAGAGTTTTCTCTCGAAAGAATATGTAAGAATACCACGTTATAAGGAAATACAGTGTTGCAGAGTAAAGACAAACCCATAAGTATTGGAAACACTTTACAAGAAGTAATAATGCATCGTACAAAATTAGCTTGTGTCTCCTAAACAACACGTTGTAACTCGAAAAGATTTGGTGTGGCGTTTACAACTAAACATGTAGCCTCAAAAGAGAACCCACAGGAGAATTTTCTTTCGTCAAAATTTTTCAGAAAACCACGTTTTAAGGAAATCCGCATCGTGCCAAATTATCTTGTTTTTCCTAAACAACAGGTTGTAATTCGAAAAGCTTTGGTGTTGCGTGTATGTCTAAGCATGTAGCCTCGAAAGAGAACGCAGAGGAGAGTTTTCTCTCGAAAGAATATGCAAAAATACCACGTTATAAGGAAATGGAGTGTTGCAGAGTAAAGGCAAATACGTATGTATTGGAAAAATTTAAACTTTATGAGAAGAAATAGCGCATCGTACAAAATTAGCTTGTATCTCCTAAACAACACGTTGTAACTCGAAAAGATTTGGTGTGGTGTGTACATCTAAACGTGTAGCCTCAAAAGAGAACCCACAGGAGTATTTTCATTCGTCAAAATTTGTCAGAAAACCACGTTTTAAGGAAATCCCGCATCGTGCGAAATTATCTTGTTTTTCCTAAACAACAAATTGTAATTCGAAAAGCTTTGGTGTTGCGTGTATGTTTAATCGTGTAGCCTCAAAAAAGAATGCACAGGAGAGTTTTCTCTCGAAAGAATATATAAGAATACCACGTTATAAGTAAATACAGTGTTGCAGAGTAAAGACAAATACATACTTATTGGAAACACTTAAACTTTACGAGAAAAAATAAGGCATCATACAAAATTAGTTTGTATCTCCTAAACAACACGTTATAACTCGAAAAGATTTGGTGTGGTGTGTACGTCTAACGTGTAGCCTCAAAGGAGAACCACAGGACAATTTTCTTTCGTCAATATTTGTCAGAAAACCACGTTTTAAGGAAATCCTGCATCGTGGGAAATTATCTTGTTTTTCCTAAACAACACGTTGTAACTCGAAAAGCTTTGGTGTTGCGTGTATGTCTAAGCGTGTAGCCTCAAAAGAGAATGCACAGGAGAGTTTTCTCTCGAAAGAATATGTAAGAATACCACGTTATATGGAAATACATTGTTGCAGAGTAAAGACAAATAAGTACGTATTGGAAACACTTTACAAGAGGTAATAACGCATCGTACAAAATTAGCTTGTATCTCCTAAACAAAACGTTGTAACTCGAAAAGATTTGGTGTGGCATTTACAACTAAACATGTAGCCTCAAAAGAGAACCCACAGGAGTATTTTCTTTCGTCAAAATTTTTCAGAAAACCACGTTTTAAGGAAATCCCGCATCGTGTGAAATTATCTTGTTTTTCCTAAACAACAGGTTGTAATTCGAAATGCTTTGGTGTTGAGTGTATGTCTAAGCATGTAGCCTCTAAAGAGAACGCACAGGAGAGTTTTTCTCTCGAAAGAATATGCAAGATTACCACGTTATAAGGAAATAGAGTGTTGCAGAGTAAAGGCAATTACGTACATATTGAAACATTTAAACTTTACGAGAAGAAATAACGCATCTTAAAAAATTAGCTTGTATCTCCTAACCAACACGTTTTAACTCGAAAGGATTTGGTGTGGCATGTACGTCTAAACGTGTAGCCTCAAAAGAGAACCCACAGGAGTATTTTCTTTCGTCAAAATTTGTCAGAAAACCACGTTTTAAGGAAATCCCGAATCGTGCGAAATTATCTTGTTTTTCCTAAACAACACATTGTAACTCGAAAAGTTTTGGTGTTGCGTGTCTGTCTACGCGTGTAGTCTCAAAAGAGAATGCACAGGAGAGTTTTCGCTCGAAAGAATATGTAAGAATACCACGTTATATGGAAATACAGTGTTGCAGAGTAAAGACAAATACGTACTTATTGGAAACACTTAAACTTTACGAGAAGAAATAAGGCATCGTACAAAATTAGTTTGTATCTCCTAAACAACACGCTGTAACTCGAAAAGATTTGGTGTGGCGTGTACGTCTAAACGTGTAGCCACAAAAGAGAACCCACAGGAGAGTTTTCTTTCGTCAAAACTTGTCAAAACCCACGTTTTAAAGAAATCCCGCATCGTGCGAAATTATCTTGTTTTTCCTAAACAACATGTTGTAACCCGAAAAGGTTTGGTGTTGCGGGTATATCTAAGCGTGTAGCCTCAAAAGAGAACGCACAGGAGAGTTTTCTCCCAAAAGATTATATAGTAATACCACATTATAGGGAAATACAGTGTTGCAGAGTAAAGACAAATACATACTTATTGGAAACACTTAAACTTTACGAGTAGAAATAACACATAGTACAAAATAAGCTTGTATCTCCTAAACAACACGATATAACTCGAAAGGATTTGGTGTGGCTTGTACGTCTAAATGTGTACCCTCAAAAGAGAACCCACAGGAGATTTTTCTTTCGTCAAAATTTGTCAGAAAACCACGTTTTAAGGAAATCCCGCATCGTGCGAAATTATCTTGTTTTTCCTAAACAACACGTTGTAACTCGAAAAGCTTTGGTGTTGCGTGTATGTCTAAGCGTGTAGCCACAAAAGAGAATGCACAGGAGAGTTTTCTCTCGAAAGAATATGTAAGAATACCACGTTATATGGAAATACATTGTTGCAGAGTAAAGACAAATACGTAAGTATTGGAAACACTTTACGAGAGGTAATAACGCATCGTACAAAATTAGCTTGTATCTCCTAAACAAAACGTTGTAACTCGAAAAGATTTGGTGTGGCATTTACAACTAAACATGTAGCCTCAAAAGAGAACCCACAGGAGAATTTTCTTTCGTCAAAATTTTTCAGAAAACCACGTTTTAAGGAAATCCCACATCGTGTGAAATTATCTTGTTTTTCCTAAACAACAGGTTGTAATTCGAAATGCTTTGGTGTTGCGTGTATGTCTAAGCATGTAGCCTCTAAAGAGAACGCACAGGAGAGTTTTTCTCTCGAAAGAATATGCAAGATTACCACGTTATAAGGAAATACAGTGTTGCAGAGTAAAGGCAATTACGTACGTATTGGACACATTTAAACTTTACGAGAAGAAATAACGCATCTTAAAAAATTAGCTTGTATGTCCTAACCAACACGTTTTAACTCGAAAGGATTTGGTGTGGCGTGTATGTCTAAACGTGTAGCCTCAAAAGAGAACCCACAGGAGTATTTTCTTTCATCAAAATTTGTCAGAAAACCACGTTTTAGGGAAATCCCGCATCGTGCGAAATTATCTTGTTTTTCCTAAACAACACATTGTAACTCGAAAAGCTTTGGTGTTGCCTGTATGTCTAAGCGTGTAGCCTCAAAAGAGAATGCACAGGAGAGTTTTCTCTCAAAAGAATATGTAAGAATACCACGTCATAAGGAAATACAGTGTTGCAGAGTAAAGACAAATACGTACTTATTGGAAACACTTAAACTTTACGAGAAGAAATAAGGCATCATACAAAATTAGTTTGTATCTCCTAAACAACACGCTGTAACTCGAAAAGATTTGGTGTGGCGTGTACGTCTAAACGTGTAGCCTCAAAAGAGAACCAACAGGAGAGTTTTCTCTCATCAAAATTTGTCAAAACCCATGTTTTAAAGAAATCCCGCATCGTGCGAAATTATCTTGTTTTTCCTAAACAACATGTAACTCGAAAAGGTTTGGTGTTACGGGTATATCTAAGCGTGTAGCCTCAAAAGAGAACGCACAGGAGAGTTTTCTCCCAAAAGATTATGTAGGAATACCACATTATAAGGAAATACACTGTTGCAGAGTAAAGACAAATACATACTTATTGGAAACACTTAAACTTTACGAGTAGAAATAACACATAGTACAAAATAAGCTTGTATCTCCTAAACAACACGATATAACTCGAAAGGATTTGGTGTGGCTTGTACGTCTAAACATGTACCCTCAAAAGAGAACCCACAGGAGAATTTTCTTTCGTCAAAATTTGTCAGAAAACCAAGTTTTAAGGAAATCCCGCATCATGCGAAATTATCTTGTTTTTCCTAAACAACACGTTGTAACTCGAAAAGCTTTGGTGTTGCGAGTATGTCTAAGCGTGTAGCCTCCAAAGAGAACGCACAGGAGAGTTTTCTCTCGAAAAAATATGTAAGAATAACACGTTATAAGGAAATACAGTGTTGCAGAGTAAAGGCAAATACAAACATATTGGAAACACTTAAACATTAGGAGAAGAAATAACGCACCGTAAAAAAAATTAGCTTACATCTCCTAAACAACACATTGTAACTCAAAAATATTTGGTGTGGCATGTACATCTAAACGTGTAGACTCAAAAGAGAACCCACAGGAGAATTTTCTTTAGTCAAAATTTGTCAGAAAACCACGTTTTATGGAAATCCCGCATCGTGCGAAATTATCTTGTTTTTCCGAAACAACACGTTGTAACTCGAAAAGCTTTGTTGTTGCGTGTATGTCTAAGCGTGTAGCCTCAAAAGAGAATGCAAAGGAGAGTTTTTTTCTCGAAAGAATATGTAAGAATACCACGTTATTAGGAAACACAGTGTTGTAAAGACAAACACTTACGTATTGGAAAAACTTTACGAGAAGAAATAACGCATCGTACAAAATTAGCTTGTATCTCCTAAACAACACGTTGTAACTTAAAAAGATTTGGTGTGGCCTGTACGTCTAAACGTGTAGCCTCAAAAGAGAACCAACAGGAGAGTTTTCTCTCATCAAAATTTGTCAAAACCCATGTTTTAAAGAAATCCCGCATCGTGCGAAATTATCTTGTTTTTCCTAAACAACATGTAACTCGAAAAGGTTTGGTGTTACGGGTATATCTAAGCGTGTAGCCTCAAAAGAGAACGCACAGGAGAGTTTTCTCCCAAAAGATTATGTAGGAATACCACATTATAAGGAAATACACTGTTGCAGAGTAAAGACAAATACATACTTATTGGAAACACTTAAACTTTACGAGTAGAAATAACACATAGTACAAAATAAGCTTGTATCTCCTAAACAACACGATATAACTCGAAAGGATTTGGTGTGGCTTGTACGTCTAAACATGTACCCTCAAAAGAGAACCCACAGGAGAATTTTCTTTCGTCAAAATTTGTCAGAAAACCAAGTTTTAAGGAAATCCCGCATCATGCGAAATTATCTTGTTTTTCCTAAACAACACGTTGTAACTCGAAAAGCTTTGGTGTTGCGAGTATGTCTAAGCGTGTAGCCTCCAAAGAGAACGCACAGGAGAGTTTTCTCTCGAAAAAATATGTAAGAATAACACGTTATAAGGAAATACAGTGTTGCAGAGTAAAGGCAAATACAAACATATTGGAAACACTTAAACATTAGGAGAAGAAATAACGCACCGTAAAAAAAATTAGCTTACATCTCCTAAACAACACATTGTAACTCAAAAATATTTGGTGTGGCATGTACATCTAAACGTGTAGACTCAAAAGAGAACCCACAGGAGAATTTTCTTTAGTCAAAATTTGTCAGAAAACCACGTTTTATGGAAATCCCGCATCGTGCGAAATTATCTTGTTTTTCCGAAACAACACGTTGTAACTCGAAAAGCTTTGTTGTTGCGTGTATGTCTAAGCGTGTAGCCTCAAAAGAGAATGCAAAGGAGAGTTTTTTTCTCGAAAGAATATGTAAGAATACCACGTTATTAGGAAACACAGTGTTGTAAAGACAAACACTTACGTATTGGAAAAACTTTACGAGAAGAAATAACGCATCGTACAAAATTAGCTTGTATCTCCTAAACAACACGTTGTAACTTAAAAAGATTTGGTGTGGCCTGTACGTCTAAACGTGTAGCCTCAAAAGAGAACCCACAGGAGAATTTTCTTTCGTCAAAATTTTTCAGAAAACCACGTTTTAAGGAAATCCCGCATTGTGCGAAATTATCTTGTTTTTCCTAAACAACATGTTGTAACTCGAAAAGCTTTGGTGTTGCGTGTATGTCTAAGCGTGTAGCCTCAAAAGAGAACACACAGGAGAGTTGTATCTCGATAGAATTTGTAAGAATACCACGTTAAAAGGAAATACAGTGTTGCAAAGTAAAGACAAATACATATGTATTGGAAACCCATAAACTTTACGAGATGAAATAAAGCATCGTACAAAATTAGCTTGTATCTCCTAAACAACACGTTGTAACTCGAAAAGATGTGGTGTGGCATGTACTTCTAAACGTGTAGCCTCAAAAGAGAACCCACAGGAGAATTTTTTTCGTCAAAATTTTTCAGAAAACCATGGTTTACGGAAATCCCGTATCGTGCGAAATTATCTTGTTTTTCCTAAACAACACGTTGTAACTCGAAAGGCTTTGGTGTTGCGTGTATGTCTAAGCATGTAGCCTCAAAAGAGAACGCACAGGAGAGTTTTTTCTCAATAGAATTTGTAAGAATACCACGTTATAAGGAAATACAGTGTTGCAGAGTAAAGACAAATACGTATGTATTGGAAACCCATAAACTTTACGAGATGAAATAAAGCATCGTACAAAATTAGCTTGTATCTCCTAAACAACACGTGGTAACTCGAAAAGATTTGGTGTGGCATGTACGTCTAAACGTGTAGCCTCAAAAGAGAACCCACAGGACAATTTTCTTTCGTCAAAATTCGTCAGAAAACCACGTTTTAAGAAAATCCCTCATCGTGAGAAATTATCTTGTTCTTCCTAAACAACACGTTTTAACTCGAAAAGCTTTGGTGTTGGGTGTATGTCTAAGTGTGTAGCCCCAAAAGAGAACACACAGGAGAGTTTTCTCTCGAAAGAATATGTAAGAATACCACGTTATAAGGAAATACAGTGTGGCAGAGTAAAGACAAATATGTACGTATTGGAAGCACTTTATGAGAGAAATAACGCATCTTGCAAAATTAGCTTGTTTGTCCTAAACAACACGTTGTAACTCAAAAAGATTTGGTGTGGCGTGTACGTCTAAACGTCTAGCCTCAAAAGAGAACCCACAGGAGAGTTTTCTTTCGTCAAAATTTGTCAGAAAACCACGTTTTAAGGAAATCCCGCATCGTGAGAAATTATCTTGTTCTTCCTAAACAACACGTTTTAACTCGAAAAGCTTTGGTGTTGCGTGTATGTCTAAGCATGTAGCCCCAAAAGAGAACGCACAGGAGAGTTTTCTCTCAAAAGAATATTTAGAATACCACGTTATAAGGAAATACAGTGTGGCAGAATAAAGACAAATATGTATGTATTGGCAGCACTTTATGAGAGAAATAAAGCATCTTGCAAAATTAGCGTGTATGTCTTAAACAACACGTTGTAACTCAAAAAGACTTGGTGTGGCGTGTACGTATAAACGTGTAGCCTCAAAAGAGAACCCACAGGAGAGTTTTCTTTCGTCAAAATTTGTCAAAACCACGTTTTAAAGAAATCCCGCATCGTGAGAAATTATCTTGTTTTTCCTAAACAACATGTTGTAACTCGAAAAGGTTTGGTGTTGTGGGTATATCTAAGCGTGTAGCCTCAAAAGAGAACGCACAGGAGAGTTTTCTCCCAAAAGATTATGTAGGAATACCACATTATAAGGAAATACAGTGTTGCAGAGTAAAGACAAATACATACTTATTGGAAACACTTAAACTTTACGAGTAGAAATAACACATAGTACAAAATAAGCTTGTATCTCCTAAACAACACGATATAACTCGAAAGGATTTGGTGTGGCTTGTATGTCTAAACGTGTACCCTCAAAAGAGAACCCACAGGAGAATTTTCTTTCGTCAAAATTTGTCAGAAAACCACGTTTTAAGGAAATCCCGCATCGTGAGAAATTATCTTGTTTTTCCTAAACAACACGTTGTAACTCGAAAAGCTTTGGTGTTGCGTGTATGTCTAAGCGTGTAGCCTCAAAAGAGAATGCACAGGAGAGTTTTCTCTCGAAAGAATATGTAAGAATACCACGTTATATGGAAATACATTGTTGCAGAGTAAAGACAAATACTTACGTATTGGAAATCCTTTACGAGAGGTAATAACGTATCTTACAAAATTAGCTTGTATCTCCTAAACAAAACGTTGTAACTCGAAAAGATTTGGTGTGGCGTTTACAACTAAACATGTAGCCTCAAAAGAGAACCCACAGGAGAATTTTCTTTCGTCAAAATTTTTCAGAAAACCATGTTTTAAGGAAATCCCGCATCGTGTGAAATTATCTTGTTTTTCCTAAACAACAGGTTGTAATTCGAAATGCTTTGGTGTTGCGTGTATGTCTAAGCGTGCAGCCTCAAAGGAGAATGCACAGGAGAGTTTTCTCTCGAAAGAATATGTAAGAATACCACGTTATAAGGAAATATATTGCTGCAGAGTAATGACATATACGTACTTATTGGAAACACATTATGAGAAGAAATAACGCATGGTGCAAAATTAGCTTGTATCTCCGAAAAAACACGTGGTAACTCAAAAAGATTTGGTGTTGCGTGTACGTCTGAACGTGTAGCCTCAAAAGAGAACCCACAGGAGAATTTTCTTACGTCAAAATTTGTCAGAAAACCACGTTTTAAGGAAATCCCGCATCATGGGAAATTATCTTGTTCTTCCTAAACAACAGGTTGTAACTAGAAAAGCTTTGGTGTTGCGTATATGTCTAAGCGTGTAGCCTCAAATGAGAACCCACTGGAGAGTTTTCGCTTGAAAGAATATGTAAGAATACCACGTTATAAGGAAATACAGTGTTGCAGAGTAAAGACATATACTTACTTATTGGAAAAACTTTACGAGAAGAAATAACGCATCGTACAAAATTAGAATGTATCTCCTAAACAACACGTTGTAACTTAAAATGATTTGGTGTGGCCTGTACGTCTAAACGTGTAGCCTCAAAAGAGAACCCATAGAGGAATTTTCCTTGGTCAAAATTTGTCAGAAAACCACTTATTAAGGAAATCCCGCATCGTGCGTAATTATCTAGTTTTTCCTAAACAACACGTTGTAACTCAAAAAGCTTTGGTGTTGCGTGTATGTCTAAGCGCGTAGCCTCAAAGAGGAATGCACTGGAGAGTTTTCTCTTGAAAGAATATGTAAGAATACCACGTTATAAGGAAATACAGTGTTGCAGAGTATAGACAAATACATACTTATTGGAAACACTTTACGAGAAGAAATAAAGCATCATGCAAAATTAGCTTGTATCTCCTAAACAACACGTTGTAACTGGAAAAGATTTTGTGTGGCGTGTACGTCTAAACGTGTAGCCTCAAAAGAGAACCCACAGGAGAGTTTTCCTTCGATAAAATTTGTCAGAATATCACGTTTTAAGGAAATACCGCATAGTGCGAAATTATATTGTTTTTCCTAAACAACATGTTGTAACTAGAAAAGCTTCAGTGTTGCGTGTATTTCTAAGCGTGTAGCCTCAAAAGAGAATGGACAGGAGAGTTTTCTCCCAAAAGAATATGTAGGAATACCACGTTATAAGGAAATACAGTGTTGCAG
Organism: Apodemus sylvaticus; assembly: GCF_947179515.1. Taxonomy (NCBI): domain Eukaryota; kingdom Metazoa; phylum Chordata; class Mammalia; order Rodentia; family Muridae; genus Apodemus; species Apodemus sylvaticus. The sequence continues at coordinate 23,330 of NW_026263264.1, forward strand.
AGTAAAGACAAATACATACTTATTGGAAACACTTAAACTTTACGAGAAGAAATAACACATAGTACAAAATTAGCTTGTATCTCCTAAACAACACGTTATAACTCGAAATGATTTGGTGTGGCGTGTATGTCTAAACGTGTACCCTCAAAAGAGAACCCACGGGAGAATTTTCTTTCATCAAAATTTGTCAGAAAACCACGTTTTAAGGAAATCCCGCATCATGCGAAATTATCTTGTTTTTCCTAAACAACACGTTGTAACTCGAAAAGCTTTGGTGTTGCGTGTATGTCGAAGCGTGTAGCCTCCAAAGAGAACGCACAGGAGAGTTTACTGTCGAAAGAATATGTAAGAATACCACGTTATAAGGAAATACAGTGTTGCAGAGTAAAGGCAAATACATACGTATTGGAAACACTTAAACTTTACGAGAAGAAATAACGCATCATGAAAAAATTAGCTTGTATCTCCTAAACAACACGTGGTAACTTGAAAGGATTTGGTGTGGCGTGTACGTTTAAACATGTAGCCTCAAAAGAGAACCCACAGGAGAATTTTCTTTCGTCAAAATTTGTCCAAAAACCACGTTATAAGGAAATCCCTCATCGTGCGAAATTATCTTGTTTTTCCTAAACAAAATGTCGTAACTCGAAAAGCTTTGGTGTTGTGTGTATGTCTAAGCGTGTAGCCTCAAAAGAGAAGGCACAGGAGAGTTTTCTCTCGAAAGAATATGTAAGAATACCACGTTATAAGGAAATACAATATTGCAGAGTAAAGACATATTCTTACTTATTGGAAAATCTTTACGAGAAGAAATAACCTATCGTACAAAATTAGCTTGTATCTCCTAAACAACACGTTGTAACTTAAAAAGATTAGGTGTGGCCTGTACATCTAAACATGTAGCCTCAAAAGAGAACCCATAGGAGAATTTTCCTTGGTCAAAATTTGTCAGAAAACCACTTATTAAGGAAATCCCACATCACAAGAAATTTTCTGGTTTTTCCTAAACAACACGTTGTAACGCGAAAAGCTTTGGTGTTGCCTGTATGACTAAGCGTGTAGCCTCAAAGGGGAACACACAGGAGAGTTTTCTCTCGAAAGAATATGTAAGAATACCACGTTATAAGGAAATACAGTGTTGCAGACTAAAGGCAAATACGTACCTATTGGAAACACTTTACGAGAAGAAATAACACATCGTACAAAATTAGCTTGTATCTCCTAAACAACACGTTGTAAATCGAAAAGATTTGGTGTGGCCTGTACTTCTAAACGTGTAGCCTCAAAAGAGAACCCACAGGACAATTTTCTTTCGTCAAAATTTGTCAGAAAACCACGTTTTAAGGAAATCCCGCATTGTGAGAAATTATCTTGTTCTTCCTAAACAACACGTTTTAACTTGAAAAGCTTAGGTGTTGGGCGTATGTCTAAGCATGTAGCCCCAAAAGAGTATGCAGAGGAGAGTTTTCTCTCGAAAGAATATATAAGAATACCACCTTATAAGGAAATACAGTGTTGCAGAGTAAAGACAAATACATACTTATTGGAAAAACTTTACGAGAAGAAATAACGCATCGTACAAAATTAGCTTGTGTCTCCTAAACAACACGTTGTAACTTAAAAAGATTTGGTGTGGCCTGTACGTCTAAACGTGTAGTCTCAAAAGAGAACCCATAGGATAATTTTCTTTGGTCAATATTTGTCAGAAAACCACGTATTAAGGAAATCCCTCATCGTGTGAAATTATCTAGTTTTTCCTAACAAACACGTTGTAACTCGAAAAGCTTTGGTGTTGCTTGTATGTCTAAGCGTGTAGCCTCAAAAGAGGATGCACAGGAGAGTTTTCTCTGGAAAGAATATGTAAGAATACCACGTTATAAGGAAATACAGTGTTGCAGACTAAAGGCAAATACATACGTATTGGAAAAACTTTATGAGAACAAATAACGCATCGTACAAAATTAGCTTGTATCTCCTAAACAACACGTTGTAACTAGAAAAGATTTGGTGTGGCGTGTACGTCTAAACGTGTAGCCTCAAAAGAGAACCCACAGGAGAATTTTCTTTCGTCAAAATTTGTCAGAAAACCACTTATTAAGGAAATCCTGCATCGTGCGAAACTATCTAGTTTTCCTAAACAACACATTGTTACTCGAAAATATTTGCTGTTGCGTGTATGTCTAAGCATGTAGCCTCAAAAGAGAACGCACAGGAGAGATTTCTCTCGAACGAGTATGTAAGAATACCACGATATAAGGAAATACATTGTGGCAAATTAAAGATAAATACGTACCTTTTGGAAACTCTTAAACTTTACAAGAAGATATAAAGCATCGTAAAAAATTAGCTTTTATCTCCTAAACAACACGTTGTAACTCGCAAAGATTTGGTGTGGCATGTACGTCTAAACGTGTAGCCTCAAATGAAAACCCACAGGAGAATTTTTTTTCGTCAAAATTTTTCAGAAAACCACGTTTTAAGGAAATCCAGCATCGTGCGAAATTATCTTGTTTTTCCTAAACAACACATTGTAAGTCGAAAAGCTTTGGTGTTGCGTGTATGTCTAAGCGTGTAGCCTCCAAAGAGAACGCACAGGAGAGTTTTCTCTCGAAAGAATATGTAAGAATACCACGTTGTAAGGAAATACAGTGTTGCAGAGTAAAGAAAGATACATATGTATTGGAAACCCACAAACTTTACGAGATGAAATAAAGCATCGTACAAAATTAGCTTGTATCTCCTAAACAACACTTTGTAACTCAAAAAGATTTGGTGTGGCCTGTACGTCTAAACGTGTAGCCTCAAAAGAGAGCCCACAGGACAATTTTCTTTCGTCAAAATTTGTCAGAAAACCACGTTTTAAGGAAATCCCGCATCGTGAGAAATTATCTTGTTCTTCCTAAACTACACGTTTTAACATGAAAAGCTTTGGTGTTGGGCGTATGTCTAAGCATGTAGCCCCAAAAGAGTATGCAGAGGAGAGTTTTCTCTCGAAAGAATATATAAGAATACCACCTTATAAGGAAATACAGTGTTGCAGAGTAAAGACAAATACATACTTATTGGAAAAACTTTACGAGAAGAAATAACGCATTGTACAAAATTAGCTTGTGTCTCCTAAACAACACGTTGTAACTTAAAAAGATTTGGTGTGGCCTGTACGTCTAAACGTGTAGTCTCAAAAGAGAACCCATAGGATAATTTTCTTTGGTCAATATTTGTCAGAAAACCACGTATTAAGGAAATCCCTCATCGTGTGAAATTATCTAGTTTTTCCTAACAAACACGTTGTAACTCGAAAAGCTTTGGTGTTGCGTGTATGTCTAAACGTGTAGCCTCAAAAGAGGATGCACAGGAGAGTTTTCTCTCGAAAGAATATGTAAGAATACCACGTTATAAGGAAATACAGTGTTGCAGACTAAAGGCAAATACATACGTATTGGAAAAACTTTACAAGAACAAAAAACGCATCGTACAAAATTAGCTTGTATCTCCTAAACAACACGTTGTAACTAGAAAAGATTTGGTGTGGCGTGTACGTCTAAATGTGTAGCCTCAAAAGAGAACCCACAGGAGAATTTTCTTTCGTCAAAATTTGTCAGAAAACCACTTATTAAGGAAATCCTGCATCGTGCGAAACTATCTAGTTTTCCTAAACAACACATTGTTACTCGAAAATATTTGCTGTTGCGTGTATGTCTAAGCATGTAGCCTCAAAAGAGAACGCACAGGAGAGATTTCTCTCGAACGAGTATGTAAGAATACCACGATATAAGGAAATACATTGTGGCAAATTAAAGATAAATACGTACCTTTTGGAAACTCTTAAACTTTACAAGAAGATACAAAGCATCGTAAAAAAATTAGCTTTTATCTCCTAAACAACACGTTGTAACTCGCAAAGATTTGGTGTGGCATGTACGTCTAAACGTGTAGCCTCAAATGAAAACCCACAGGAGAATTTTTTTTCGTCAAAATTTTTCAGAAAACCACGTTTCAAGGAAATCCAGCATCGTGCGAAATTATCTTGTTTTTCCTAAACAACACATTGTAAGTCGAAAAGCTTTGGTGTTGCGTGTATGTCTAAGCGTGTAGCCTCCAAAGAGAACGCACAGGAGAGTTTTCTCTCGATAGAATATGTAAGAATACCACGTTGTAAGGAAATACAGTGTTGCAGAGTAAAGAAAGATACGTATGTATTGGAAACCCACAAACTTTACGAGATGAAATAAAGCATCGTACAAAATTAGCTTGTATCTCCTAAACAACACTTTGTAACTCAAAAAGATTTGGTGTGGCCTGTACGTCTAAACGTGTAGCCTCAAAAGAGAGCCCACAGGACAATTTTCTTTCGTCAAAATTTGTCAGAAAACCACGTTTTAAGGAAATCCCGCATCGTGAGAAATTATCTTGTTCTTCCAAACAACATGTTTTAACTTGAAAAGCTTTGGTGTTGGGCGTATGTCTAAGCATGTAGCCCCAAAAGCGTATGCAGAGGAGAGTTTTCTCTCGAAAGAATATATAAGAATACCACCTTATAAGGAAATACAGTGTTGCAGAGTAAAGACAAATACATACTTATTGGAAAAACTTTACGAGAAGAAATAACGCATCGTACAAAATTAGCTTGTGTCTCCTAAACAACACGTTGTAACTTAAAAAGATTTGGTGTGGCCTGTACGTCTAAACGTGTAGTCTCAAAAGAGAACCCATAGGATAATTTTCTTTGGTCAATATTTGTCAGAAAACCACGTATTAAGGAAATCCCTCATCGTGTGAAATTATCTAGTTTTTCCTAACAAACACGTTGTAACTCGAAAAGCTTTGGTGTTGCTTGTATGTCTAAGCGTGTAGCCTCAAAAGAGGATGCACAGGAGAGTTTTCTCTCGAAAGAATATGTAAGAATACCACGTTATAAGGAAATACAGTGTTGCAGACTAAAGGCAAATACATACGTATTGGAAAAACTTTACGAGAACAAATAACGCATCGTACAAAATTAGCTTGTATCTCCTAAACAACACGTTGTAACTAGAAAAGATTTGGTGTGTCGTGTACGTCTAAACGTGTAGCCTCAAAAGAGAACCCACAGGAGAATTTTCTTTCGTCAAAATTTGTCAGAAAACCACTTATTAAGGAAATCCTGCATCGTGCGAAACTATCTAGTTTTCCTAAACAACACATTATTACTCGAAAATATTTGCTGTTGCGTGTATGTCTAAGCATGTAGCCGCAAAAGAGAACGCACAGGAGAGATTTCTCTCGAACGAGTATGTAAGAATACCACGTTATAAGGAAATACATTGTGGCAAATTAAAGATAAATACGTACCTTTTGGAAACTCTTAAACTTTACAAGAAGATATAAAGCATCGTAAAAAATTAGCTTTTTTCTCCTAAACAACACATTGTAACTCGAAAAGATTTGGTGTGGCATGTACGTCTAAACGTGTAGCCTCAAATGAAAACCCACAGGAGAATTTTCTTTCATCAAAATTTTTCAGAAAACCACGTTTTAAGGAAATCCAGCATCGTGCGAAATTATCTTGTTTTTCCGAAACAACACGTTGTAAGTCGAAAAGCTTTGGTGTTGCGTGTATGTCTAAGCGTGTAGCCTCCAAAGAGAACGCACAGGAGAGTTTTCTCTCGAAAGAATATGTAAGAATACCACGTTGTAAGGAAATACAATGTTGCAGAGTAAAGAAAGATACGTATGTATTGGAAACCCACAAACTTTACGAGATGAAATAAAGCATCGTACAAAATTAGCTTGTATCTCCTAAACAACACTTTGTAACTCAAAAAGATTTGGTGTGGCCTGTACGTCTAAACGTGTAGCCTCAAAAGAGAGCCCACAGGACAATTTTCTTTCGTCAAAATTTGTCAGAAAACCACGTTTTAAGGAAATCCCGCATCGTGAGAAATTATCTTGTCCTTCCAAACAACACGTTTTAACTTGAAAAGCTTTGGTGTTGGGCGTATGTCTAAGCATGTAGCCCCAAAAGCGTATGCAGAGGAGAGTTTTCTCTCGAAAGAATATATAAGAATACCACCTTATAAGGAAATACAGTGTTGCAGAGTAAAGACAAATACATACTTATTGGAAAAACTTTACGAGAAGAAATAACGCATCGTACAAAATTAGCTTGTGTCTCCTAAACAACACGTTGTAACTTAAAAAGATTTGGTGTGGCCTGTACGTCTAAACGTGTAGTCTCAAAAGAGAACCCATAGGATAATTTTCTTTGGTCAATATTTGTCAGAAAACCACGTATTAAGGAAATCCCTCATCGTGTGAAATTATCTAGTTTTTCCTAACAAACACGTTGTAACTCGAAAAGCTTTGGTGTTGCTTGTATGTCTAAGCGTGTAGCCTCAAAAGAGGATGCACAGGAGAGTTTTCTCTCGAAAGAATATGTAAGAATACCACGTTATAAGGAAATACAGTGTTGCAGACTAAAGGCAAATACATACGTATTGGAAAAACTTTACGAGAACAAATAACGCATCGTACAAAATTAGCTTGTATCTCCTAAACAACACGTTGTAACTAGAAAAGATTTGGTGTGTCGTGTACGTCTAAACGTGTAGCCTCAAAAGAGAACCCACAGGAGAATTTTCTTTCGTCAAAATTTGTCAGAAAACCACTTATTAAGGAAATCCTGCATCGTGCGAAACTATCTAGTTTTCCTAAACAACACATTATTACTCGAAAATATTTGCTGTTGCGTGTATGTCTAAGCATGTAGCCGCAAAAGAGAACGCACAGGAGAGATTTCTCTCGAACGAGTATGTAAGAATACCACGTTATAAGGAAATACATTGTGGCAAATTAAAGATAAATACGTACCTTTTGGAAACTCTTAAACTTTACAAGAAGATATAAAGCATCGTAAAAAATTAGCTTTTTTCTCCTAAACAACACATTGTAACTCGAAAAGATTTGGTGTGGCATGTACGTCTAAACGTGTAGCCTCAAATGAAAACCCACAGGAGAATTTTCTTTCATCAAAATTTTTCAGAAAACCACGTTTTAAGGAAATCCAGCATCGTGCGAAATTATCTTGTTTTTCCGAAACAACACGTTGTAAGTCGAAAAGCTTTGGTGTTGCGTGTATGTCTAAGCGTGTAGCCTCCAAAGAGAACGCACAGGAGAGTTTTCTCTCGAAAGAATATGTAAGAATACCACGTTGTAAGGAAATACAATGTTGCAGAGTAAAGAAAGATACGTATGTATTGGAAACCCACAAACTTTACGAGATGAAATAAAGCATCGTACAAAATTAGCTTGTATCTCCTAAACAACACTTTGTAACTCAAAAAGATTTGGTGTGGCCTGTACGTCTAAACGTGTAGCCTCAAAAGAGAGCCCACAGGACAATTTTCTTTCGTCAAAATTTGTCAGAAAACCACGTTTTAAGGAAATCCCGCATCGTGAGAAATTATCTTGTCCTTCCAAACAACACGTTTTAACTTGAAAAGCTTTGGTGTTGGGCGTATGTCTAAGCATGTAGCCCCAAAAGCGTATGCAGAGGAGAGTTTTCTCTCGAAAGAATATATAAGAATACCACCTTATAAGGAAATACAGTGTTGCAGAGTAAAGACAAATACATACTTATTGGAAAAACTTTACGAGAAGAAATAACGCATCGTACAAAATTAGCTTGTGTCTCCTAAACAACACGTTGTAACTTAAAAAGATTTGGTGTGGCTTGTACGTCTAAACGTGTAGTCTCAAAAGAGAACCCATAGGATAATTTTCTTTGGTCAATATTTGTCAGAAAACCACGTATTAAGGAAATCCCTCATCGTGTGAAATTATCTAGTTTTTCCTAACAAACACGTTGTAACTCGAAAAGCTTTGGTGTTGCGTGTATGTCTAAGTGTGTAGCCTCAAAAGAGGATGCACAGGAGAGTGTTCTCTCGAAAGAATATGTAAGAATACCACGTTATAAGGAAATACAGTGTTGCAGACTAAAGGCAAATACATACGTATTGGAAAAGCTTTACGAGAACAAAAAACGCATCGTACAAAATTAGCTTGTATCTCCTAAACAACACGTTGTAACTAGAAAAGATTTGGTGTGGCGTGTACGTCTAAATGTGTAGCCTCAAAAGAGAACCCACAGGAGAATTTTCTTTCGTCAAAATTTGTCAGAAAACCACTTATTAAGGAAATCCTGCATCGTGCGAAACTATCTAGTTTTCCTAAACAACACATTGTTACTCGAAAATATTTGCTGTTGCGTGTATGTCTAAGCATGTAGCCTCAAAAGGGAACGCACAGGAGAGATTTCTCTCGAACGAGTATGTAAGAATACCACGATATAAGGAAATACATTGTGGCAAATTAAAGATAAATACGTACCTTTTGGAAACTCTTAAACTTTACAAGAAGATATAAAGCATCGTAAAAAATTAGCTTTTATCTCCTAAACAACACGTTGTAACTCGCAAAGATTTGGTGTGGCATGTACGTCTAAACGTGTAGCCTCAAATGAAAACCAACAGGAGAATTTTTTTTCGTCAAAATTTTTCAGAAAACCACGTTTCAAGGAAATCCAGCATCGTGCGAAATTCTCTTGTTTTTCCTAAACAACACATTGTAAGTCGAAAAGCTTTGGTGTTGCGTGTATGTCTAAGCGTGTAGCCTCCAAAGAGAACGCACAGGAGAGTTTTCTCTCGAAAGAATATGTAAGAATACCACGTTGTAAGGAAATACAGTGTTGCAGAGTAAAGAAAGATACGTATGTATTGGAAACCCACAAACTTTACGAGATGAAATAAAGCATCGTACAAAATTAGCTTGTATCTCCTAAACAACACTTTGTAACTCAAAAAGATTTGGTGTGGCCTGTACGTCTAAACGTGTAGCCTCAAAAGAGAGCCCACAGGACAATTTTCTTTCGTCAAAATTTGTCAGAAAACCACGTTTTAAGGAAATCCCGCATCGTGAGAAATTATCTTGTTCTTCCTAAACAACACGTTTTAACATGAAAAGCTTTGGTGTTGGGCGTATGTCTAAGCATGTAGCCCCAAAAGAGTATGCAGAGGAGAGTTTTCTCTCGAAAGAATATATAAGAATACCACCTTATAAGGAAATACAGTGTTGCAGAGTAAAGACAAATACATACTTATTGGAAAAACTTTACGAGAAGAAATAACGCATCGTACAAAATTAGCTTGTGTCTCCTAAACAACACGTTGTAACTTAAAAAGATTTGGTGTGGCCTGTACGTCTAAACGTGTAGTATCAAAAGAGAACCCATAGGATAATTTTCTTTGGTCAATATTTGTCAGAAAACCACGTATTAAGGAAATCCCTCATCGTGTGAAATTATCTAGTTTTTCCTAACAAACACGTTGTAACTCGAAAAGCTTTGGTGTTGCGTGTATCTCTAAGCGTGTAGCCTCAAAAGAGGATGCACAGGAGAGTTTTCTCTCGAAAGAATATGTAAGAATACCACGTTATAAGGAAATACAGTGTTGCAGACTAAAGGCAAATACATACGTATTGGAAAAACTTTACGAGAACAAAAAACGCATCGTACAAAATTAGCTTGTATCTTTTAAACAACACGTTGTAACTAGAAAAGATTTGGTGTGGCGTGTACGTCTAAATGTGTAGCCTCAAAAGAGAACCCACAGGAGAATTTTCTTTCGTCAAAATTTGTCAGAAAACCACTTATTAAGGACATCCTGCATCGTGCGAAACTATCTAGTTTTCCTAAACAACACATTGTTACTCGAAAATATTTGCTGTTGCGTGTATGTCTAAGCATGTAGCCTCAAAAGAGAACGCACAGGAGAGATTTCTCTCGAACGAGTATGTAAGAATACCACGTTATAAGGAAATACATTGTGGCAAATTAAAGATAAATACGTACCTTTTGGAAACTCTTAAACTTTACAAGAAGATATAAAGCATCGTAAAAAATTAGCTTTTATCTCCTAAACAACACGTTGTAACTCGAAAAGATTTGGTGTGGCATGTACGTCTAAACGTGTAGCCTCAAATGAAAACCCACAGGAGAATTTTCTTTCATCAAAATTTTTCAGAAAACCACGTTTTAAGGAAATCCAGCATCGTGCGAAATTATCTTGTTTTTCCGAAACAACACGTTGTAAGTCGAAAAGCTTTGGTGTTGCGTGTATGTCTAAGCGTGTAGCCTCCAAAGAAAACGCACAGGAGAGTTTTCTCTCGAAAGAATATGTAAGAATACCACGTTGTAAGGAAATACAGTGTTGCAGAGTAAAGAAAGATACGTATGTATTGGAAACCCACAAACTTTACGAGATGAAATAAAGCATCGTACAAAATTAGCTTGTATCTCCTAAACAACACTTTGTAACTCAAAAAGATTTGGTGTGGCCTGTACGTCTAAACGTGTAGCCTCAAAAGAGAGCCCACAGGACAATTTTCTTTCGTCAAAATTTGTCAGAAAACCACGTTTTAAGGAAATCCCGCATCGTGAGAAATTATCTTGTTCTTCCTAAACAACACGTTTTAACATGAAAAGCTTTGGTGTTGGGCGTATGTCTAAGCATGTAGCCCCAAAAGAGTATGCAGAGGAGAGTTTTCTCTCGAAAGAATATATAAGAATACCACCTTATAAGGAAATACAGTGTTGCAGAGTAAAGACAAATACATACTTATTGGAAAAACTTTACGAGAAGAAATAACGCATCGTACAAAATTAGCTTGTGTCTCCTAAACAACACGTTGTAACTTAAAAAGATTTGGTGTGGCCTGTACGTCTAAACGTGTAGTCTCAAAAGAGAACCCATAGGATAATTTTCTTTGGTCAATATTTGTCAGAAAACCACGTATTAAGGAAATCCCTCATCGTGTGAAATTATCTAGTTTTTCCTAACAAACACGTTGTAACTCGAAAAGCTTTGTTGTTGCTTGTATGTCTAAGCGTGTAGCCTCAAAAGAGGATGCACAGGAGAGTTTTCTCTGGAAAGAATATGTAAGAATACCACGTTATGAGGAAATACAGTGTTGCAGACTAAAGGCAAATACATACGTATTGGAAAAACTTTACGAGAACAAATAACGCATCGTACAAAATTAGCTTGTATCTCCTAAACAACACGTTGTAACTAGAAAAGATTTGGTGTGTCGTGTACGTCTAAACGTGTAGCCTCAAAAGAGAACCCACAGGAGAATTTTCTTTCGTCAAAATTTGTCAGAAAACCACTTATTAAGGAAATCCTGCATCGTGCGAAACTATCTAGTTTTCCTAAACAACACATTATTACTCGAAAATATTTGCTGTTGCGTGTATGTCTAAGCATGTAGCCGCAAAAGAGAACGCACAGGAGAGATTTCTCTCGAACGAGTATGTAAGAATACCACGATATAAGGAAATACATTGTGGCAAATTAAAGATAAATACGTACCTTTTGGAAACTCTTAAACTTTACAAGAAGATATAAAGCATCGTAAAAAATTAGCTTTTTTCTCCTAAACAACACGTTGTAACTCGAAAAGATTTGGTGTGGCATGTACGTCTAAACGTGTAGCCTCAAATGAAAACCCACAGGAGAATTTTCTTTCATCAAAATTTTTCAGAAAACCACGTTTTAAGGAAATCCAGCATCGTGCGAAATTATCTTGTTTTTCCGAAACAACACGTTGTAAGTCGAAAAGCTTTGGTGTTGCGTGTATGTCTAAGCGTGTAGCCTCCAAAGAGAACGCACAGGAGAGTTTTCTCTCGAAAGAATATGTAAGAATACCACGTTGTAAGGAAATACAGTGTTGCAGAGTAAAGAAAGATACGTATGTATTGGAAACCCACAAACTTTACGAGATGAAATAAAGCATCGTACAAAATTAGCTTGTATCTCCTAAACAACACTTTGTAACTCAAAAAGATTTGGTGTGGCCTGTACGTCTAAACGTGTAGCCTCAAAAGAGAGCCCACAGGACAATTTTCTTTCGTCAAAATTTGTCAGAAAACCACGTTTTAAGGAAATCCCGCATCGTGAGAAATTATCTTGTTCTTCCAAACAACACGTTTTAACTTGAAAAGCTTTGGTGTTGGGTGTATGTCTAAGCATGTAGCCCCAAAAGCGTATGCAGAGGAGAGTTTTCTCTCGAAAGAATATATAAGAATACCACCTTATAAGGAAATACAGTGTTGCAGAGTAAAGACAAATACATACTTATTGGAAAAACTTTACGAGAAGAAATAACGCATCGTACAAAATTAGCTTGTGTCTCCTAAACAACACGTTGTAACTTAAAAAGATTTGGTGTGGCCTGTACGTCTAAACGTGTAGTCTCAAAAGAGAACCCATAGGATAATTTTCTTTGGTCAATATTTGTCAGAAAACCACGTATTAAGGAAATCCCTCATCGTGTGAAATTATCTAGTTTTTCCTAACAAACACGTTGTAACTCGAAAAGCTTTGGTGTTGCGTGTATGTCTAAGTGTGTAGCCTCAAAAGAGGATGCACAGGAGAGTTTTCTCTCGAAAGAATATGTAAGAATACCACGTTATAAGGAAATACAGTGTTGCAGACTAAAGGCAAATACATACGTATTGGAAAAGCTTTACGAGAACAAAAAACGCATCGTACAAAATTAGCTTGTATCTCCTAAACAACACGTTGTAACTAGAAAAGATTTGGTGTGGCGTGTACGTCTAAATGTGTAGCCTCAAAAGAGAACCCACAGGAGAATTTTCTTTCGTCAAAATTTGTCTGAAAACCACTTATTAAGGAAATCCTGCATCGTGCGAAACTATCTAGTTTTCCTAAACAACACATTGTTACTCGAAAATATTTGCTGTTGCGTGTATGTCTAAGCATGTAGCCTCAAAAGAGAACGCACAGGAGAGATTTCTCTCGAACGAGTATGTAAGAATACCACGATATAAGGAAATACATTGTGGCAAATTAAAGATAAATACGTACCTTTTGGAAACTCTTAAACTTTACAAGAAGATATAAAGCATCGTAAAAAATTAGCTTTTATCTCCTAAACAACACGTTGTAACTCGAAAAGATTTGGTGTGGCATGTACGTCTAAACGTGTAGCCTCAAATGAAAACCAACAGGAGAATTTTTTTTCGTCAAAATTTTTCAGAAAACCACGTTTCAAGGAAATCCAGCATCGTGCGAAATTATCTTGTTTTTCCTAAACAACACATTGTAAGTCGAAAAGCTTTGGTGTTGCGTGTATGTCTAAGCGTGTAGCCTCCAAAGAGAAGGCACAGGAGAGTTTTCTCTCGAAAGAATATGTAAGAATACCACGTTGTAAGGAAATACAGTGTTGCAGAGTAAAGAAAGATACGTATGTATTGGAAACCCACAAACTTTACGAGATGAAATAAAGCATCGTACAAAATTAGCTTGTATCTCCTAAACAACACTTTGTAACTCAAAAAGATTTGGTGTGGCCTGTATGTCTAAACGTGTAGCCTCAAAAGAGAGCCCACAGGACAATTTTCTTTCGTCAAAATTTGTCAGAAAACCACGTTTTAAGGAAATCCCGCATCGTGAGAAATTATCTTGTTCTTCCTAAACAACACGTTTTAACATGAAAAGCTTTGGTGTTGGGCGTATGTCTAAGCATGTAGCCCCAAAAGAGTATGCAGAGGAGAGTTTTCTCTCGAAAGAATATATAAGAATACCACCTTATAAGGAAATACAGTGTTGCAGAGTAAAGACAAATACATACTTATTGGAAAAACTTTACGAGAAGAAATAACGCATCGTACAAAATTAGCTTGTGTCTCCTAAACAACACGTTGTAACTTAAAAAGATTTGGTGTGGCCTGTACGTCTAAACGTGTAGTATCAAAAGAGAACCCATAGGATAATTTTCTTTGGTCAATATTTGTCAGAAAACCACGTATTAAGGAAATCCCTCATCGTGTGAAATTATCTAGTTTTTCCTAACAAACACGTTGTAACTCGAAAAGCTTTGGTGTTGCGTGTATCTCTAAGCGTGTAGCCTCAAAAGAGGATGCACAGGAGAGTTTTCTCTCGAAAGAATATGTAAGAATACCACGTTATAAGGAAATACAGTGTTGCAGACTAAAGGCAAATACATACGTATTGGAAAAACTTTACGAGAACAAAAAACGCATCGTACAAAATTAGCTTGTATCTCCTAAACAACACGTTGTAACTAGAAAAGATTTGGTGTGGCGTGTACGTCTAAATGTGTAGCCTCAAAAGAGAACCCACAGGAGAATTTTCTTTCGTCAAAATTTGTCAGAAAACCACTTATTAAGGACATCCTGCATCGTGCGAAACTATCTAGTTTTCCTAAACAACACATTGTTACTCGAAAATATTTGCTGTTGCGTGTATGTCTAAGCATGTAGCCTCAAAAGAGAACGCACAGGAGAGATTTCTCTCGAACGAGTATGTAAGAATACCACGTTATAAGGAAATACATTGTGGCAAATTAAAGATAAATACGTACCTTTTGGAAACTCTTAAACTTTACAAGAAGATATAAAGCATCGTAAAAAATTAGCTTTTATCTCCTAAACAACATGTTGTAACTCGAAAAGATTTGGTGTGGCATGTACGTCTAAACGTGTAGCCTCAAATGAAAACCCACAGGAGAATTTTCTTTCATCAAAATTTTTCAGAAAACCACGTTTTAAGGAAATCCAGCATCGTGCGAAATTATCTTGTTTTTCCGAAACAACACGTTGTAAGTCGAAAAGCTTTGGTGTTGCGTGTATGTCTAAGCGTGTAGCCTCCAAAGAAAACGCACAGGAGAGTTTTCTCTCGAAAGAATATGTAAGAATACCACGTTGTAAGGAAATACAGTGTTGCAGAGTAAAGAAAGATACGTATGTATTGGAAACCCACAAACTTTACGAGATGAAATAAAGCATCGTACAAAATTAGCTTGTATCTCCTAAACAACACTTTGTAACTCAAAAAGATTTGGTGTGGCCTGTACGTCTAAACGTGTAGCCTCAAAAGAGAGCCCACAGGACAATTTTCTTTCGTCAAAATTTGTCAGAAAACCACGTTTTAAGGAAATCCCGCATCGTGAGAAATTATCTTGTTCTTCCAAACAACACGTTTTAACTTGAAATGCTTTGGTGTTGGGCGTATGTCTAAGCATGTAGCCCCAAAAGCGTATGCAGAGGAGAGTTTTCTCTCGAAAGAATATATAAGAATACCACCTTATAAGGAAATACAGTGTTGCAGAGTAAAGACAAATACATATTTATTGGAAAAACTTTACGAGAAGAAATAACGCATCGTACAAAATTAGCTTGTGTCTCCTAAACAACACGTTGTAACTTAAAAAGATTTGGTGTGGCCTGTACGTCTAAACGTGTAGTCTCAAAAGAGAACCCATAGGATAATTTTCTTTGGTCAATATTTGTCAGAAAACCACGTATTAAGGAAATCCCTCATCGTGTGAAATTATCTAGTTTTTCCTAACAAACACGTTGTAACTCGAAAAGCTTTGTTGTTGCTTGTATGTCTAAGCGTGTAGCCTCAAAAGAGGATGCACAGGAGAGTTTTCTCTGGAAAGAATATGTAAGAATACCACGTTATGAGGAAATACAGTGTTGCAGACTAAAGGCAAATACATACGTATTGGAAAAACTTTACGAGAACAAATAACGCATCGTACAAAATTAGCTTGTATCTCCTAAACAACACGTTGTAACTAGAAAAGATTTGGTGTGTCGTGTACGTCTAAACGTGTAGCCTCAAAAGAGAACCCACAGGAGAATTTTCTTTCGTCAAAATTTGTCAGAAAACCACTTATTAAGGAAATCCTGCATCGTGCGAAACTATCTAGTTTTCCTAAACAACACATTATTACTCGAAAATATTTGCTGTTGCGTGTATGTCTAAGCATGTAGCCGCAAAAGAGAACGCACAGGAGAGATTTCTCTCGAACGAGTATGTAAGAATACCACGTTATAAGGAAATACATTGTGGCAAATTAAAGATAAATACGTACCTTTTGGAAACTCTTAAACTTTACAAGAAGATATAAAGCATCGTAAAAAATTAGCTTTTTTCTCCTAAACAACACGTTGTAACTCGAAAAGATTTGGTGTGGCATGTACGTCTAAACGTGTAGCCTCAAATGAAAACCCACAGGAGAATTTTCTTTCATCAAAATTTTTCAGAAAACCACGTTTTAAGGAAATCCAGCATCGTGCGAAATTATCTTGTTTTTCCGAAACAACACGTTGTAAGTCGAAAAGCTTTGGTGTTGCGTGTATGTCTAAGCGTGTAGCCTCCAAAGAGAACGCACAGGAGAGTTTTCTCTCGAAAGAATATGTAAGAATACCACGTTGTAAGGAAATACAGTGTTGCAGAGTAAAGAAAGATACGTATGTATTGGAAACCCACAAACTTTACGAGATGAAATAAAGCATCGTACAAAATTAGCTTGTATCTCCTAAACAACACTTTGTAACTCAAAAAGATTTGGTGTGGCCTGTACGTCTAAATGTGTAGCCTCAAAAGAGAGCCCACAGGACAATTTTCTTTCGTCAAAATTTGTCAGAAAACCACGTTTTAAGGAAATCCCGCATCGTGAGAAATTATCTTGTTCTTCCAAACAACACGTTTTAACTTGAAAAGCTTTGGTGTTGGGCGTATGTCTAAGCATGTAGCCCCAAAAGCGTATGCAGAGGAGAGTTTTCTCTCGAAAGAATATATAAGAATACCACCTTATAAGGAAATACAGTGTTGCAGAGTAAAGACAAATACATACTTATTGGAAAAACTTTACGAGAAGAAATAACGCATCGTACAAAATTAGCTTGTGTCTCCTAAACAACACGTTGTAACTTAAAAAGATTTGGTGTGGCCTGTACGTCTAAACGTGTAGTCTCAAAAGAGAACCCATAGGATAATTTTCTTTGGTCAATATTTGTCAGAAAACCACGTATTAAGGAAATCCCTCATCGTGTGAAATTATCTAGTTTTTCCTAACAATCACGTTGTAACTCGAAAAGCTTTGGTGTTGCGTGTATGTCTAATTGTGTAGCCTCAAAAGAGGATGCACAGGAGAGTTTTCTCTCGAAAGAATATGTAAGAATACCACGTTATAAGGAAATACAGTGTTGCAGACTAAAGGCAAATACATACGTATTGGAAAAGCTTTACGAGAACAAAAAACGCATCGTACAAAATTAGCTTGTATCTCCTAAACAACACGTTGTAACTAGAAAAGATTTGGTGTGGCGTGTACGTCTAAATGTGTAGCCTCAAAAGAGAACCCACAGGAGAATTTTCTTTCGTCAAAATTTGTCAGAAAATCACTTATTAAGGAAATCCTGCATCGTGCGAAACTATCTAGTTTTCCTAAACAACACATTGTTACTCGAAAATATTTGCTGTTGCGTGTATGTCTAAGCATGTAGCCTCAAAAGAGAACGCACAGGAGAGATTTCTCTCGAACGAGTATGTAAGAATACCACGATATAAGGAAATACATTGTGGCAAATTAAAGATAAATACGTACCTTTTGGAAACTCTTAAACTTTACAAGAAGATATAAAGCATCGTAAAAAATTAGCTTTTATCTCCTAAACAACACGTTGTAACTCGCAAAGATTTGGTGTGGCATGTACGTCTAAACGTGTAGCCTCAAATGAAAACCAACAGGAGAATTTTTTTTCGTCAAAATTTTTCAGAAAACCACGTTTCAAGGAAATCCAGCATCGTGCGAAATTATCTTGTTTTTCCTAAACAACACATTGTAAGTCGAAAAGCTTTGGTGTTGCGTGTATGTCTAAGCATGTAGCCTCCAAAGGGAACGCACAGGAGAGTTTTCTCTCGAAAGAATATGTAAGAATACCACGTTGTAAGGAAATACAGTGTTGCAGAGTAAAGAAAGATACGTATGTATTGGAAACCCACAAACTTTACGAGATGAAATAAAGCATCGTACAAAATTAGCTTGTATCTCCTAAACAACACTTTGTAACTCAAAAAGATTTGGTGTGGCCTGTACGTCTAAACGTGTAGCCTCAAAAGAGAGCCCACAGGACAATTTTCTTTCGTCAAAATTTGTCAGAAAACCACGTTTTAAGGAAATCCCGCATCGTGAGAAATTATCTTGTTCTTCCAAACAACACGTTTTAACTTGAAAAGCTTTGGTGTTGGGCGTATGTCTAAGCATGTAGCCCCAAAAGCATATGCAGAGGAGAGTTTTCTCTCGAAAGAATATATAAGAATACCACCTTATAAGGAAATACAGTGTTGCAGAGTAAAGACAAATACATACTTATTGGAAAAACTTTACGAGAAGAAATAACGCATCGTACAAAATTAGCTTGTGTCTCCTAAACAACACGTTGTAACTTAAAAAGATTTGGTGTGGCCTGTACGTCTAAACGTGTAGTCTCAAAAGAGAACCCATAGGATAATTTTCTTTGGTCAATATTTGTCAGAAAACCACGTATTAAGGAAATCCCTCATCGTGTGCAATTATCTAGTTTTTCCTAACAAACACGTTGTAACTCGAAAAGCTTTGGTGTTGCGTGTATGTCTAAGTGTGTAGCCTCAAAAGAGGATGCACAGGAGAGTTTTCTCTCGAAAGAATATGTAAGAATACCACGTTATAAGGAAATACAGTGTTGCAGACTAAAGGCAAATACATACGTATTGGAAAAGCTTTACGAGAACAAAAAACGCATCGTACAAAATTAGCTTGTATCTCCTAAACAACACGTTGTAACTAGAAAAGATTTGGTGTGGCGTGTACGTCTAAATGTGTAGCCTCAAAAGAGAACCCACAGGAGAATTTTCTTTCGTCAAAATTTGTCAGAAAACCACTTATTAAGGAAATCCTGCATCGTGCGAAACTATCTAGTTTTCCTAAACAACACATTGTTACTCGAAAATATTTGCTGTTGCGTGTATGTCTAAGCATGTAGCCTCAAAAGAGAACGCACAGGAGAGATTTCTCTCGAACGAGTATGTAAGAATACCACGATATAAGGAAATACATTGTGGCAAATTAAAGATAAATACGTACCTTTTGGAAACTCTTAAACTTTACAAGAAGATATAAAGCATCGTAAAAAATTAGCTTTTATCTCCTAAACAACACGTTGTAACTCGCAAAGATTTGGTGTGGCATGTACGTCTAAACGTGTAGCCTCAAATGAAAACCAACAGGAGAATTTTTTTTCGTCAAAATTTTTCAGAAAACCACGTTTCAAGGAAATCCAGCATCGTGCGAAATTATCTTGTTTTTCCTAAACAACACATTGTAAGTCGAAAAGCTTTGGTGTTGCGTGTATGTCTAAGCGTGTAGCCTCCAAAGAGAACGCACAGGAGAGTTTTCTCTCGAAAGAATATGTAAGAATACCACGTTGTAAGGAAATACAGTGTTGCAGAGTAAAGAAAGATACGTATGTATTGGAAACCCACAAACTTTACGAGATGAAATAAAGCATCGTACAAAATTAGCTTGTATCTCCTAAACAACACTTTGTAACTCAAAAAGATTTGGTGTGGCCTGTACGTCTAAACGTGTAGCCTCAAAAGAGAGCCCACAGGACAATTTTCTTTCGTCAAAATTTGTCAGAAAACCACGTTTTAAGGAAATCCCGCATCGTGAGAAATTATCTTGTTCTTCCTAAACAACACGTTTTAACATGAAAAGCTTTGGTGTTGGGCGTATGTCTAAGCATGTAGCCCCAAAAGAGTATGCAGAGGAGAGTTTTCTCTCGAAAGAATATATAAGAATACCACCTTATAAGGAAATACAGTGTTGCAGAGTAAAGACAAATACATACTTATTGGAAAAACTTTACGAGAAGAAATAACGCATCGTACAAAATTAGCTTGTGTCTCCTAAACAACACGTTGTAACTTAAAAAGATTTGGTGTGGCCTGTACGTCTAAACGTGTAGTATCAAAAGAGAACCCATAGGATAATTTTCTTTGGTCAATATTTGTCAGAAAACCACGTATTAAGGAAATCCCTCATCGTGTGAAATTATCTAGTTTTTCCTAACAAACACGTTGTAACTCGAAAAGCTTTGGTGTTGCGTGTATGTCTAAGCGTGTAGCCTCAAAAGAGGATGCACAGGAGAGTTTTCTCTCGAAAGAATATGTAAGAATACCACGTTATAAGGAAATACAGTGTTGCAGACTAAAGGCAAATACATACGTATTGGAAAAACTTTACGAGAACAAAAAACGCATCGTACAAAATTAGCTTGTATCTCCTAAACAACACGTTGTAACTAGAAAAGATTTGGTGTGGCGTGTACGTCTAAATGTGTAGCCTCAAAAGAGAACCCACAGGAGAATTTTCTTTCGTCAAAATTTGTCAGAAAACCACTTATTAAGGACATCCTGCATCGTGCGAAACTATCTAGTTTTCCTAAACAACACATTGTTACTCGAAAATATTTGCTGTTGCGTGTATGTCTAAGCATGTAGCCTCAAAAGAGAATGCACAGGAGAGATTTCTCTCGAACGAGTATGTAAGAATACCACGTTATAAGGAAATACATTGTGGCAAATTAAAGATAAATACGTACCTTTTGGAAACTCTTAAACTTTACAAGAAGATATAAAGCATCGTAAAAAATTAGCTTTTATCTCCTAAACAACACGTTGTAACTCGAAAAGATTTGGTGTGGCATGTACGTCTAAACGTGTAGCCTCAAATGAAAACCCACAGGAGAATTTTCTTTCATCAAAATTTTTCAGAAAACCACGTTTTAAGGAAATCCAGCATCGTGCGAAATTATCTTGTTTTTCCGAAACAACACGTTGTAAGTCGAAAAGCTTTGGTGTTGCGTGTATGTCTAAGCGTGTAGCCTCCAAAGAAAACGCACAGGAGAGTTTTCTCTCGAAAGAATATGTAAGAATACCACGTTGTAAGGAAATACAGTGTTGCAGAGTAAAGAAAGATACATATGTATTGGAAACCCACAAACTTTACGAGATGAAATAAAGCATCGTACAAAATTAGCTTGTATTTCCTAAACAACACTTTGTAACTCAAAAAGATTTGGTGTGGCCTGTACGTCTAAACGTGTAGCCTCAAAAGAGAGCCCACAGGAGAATTTTCTTTCGTCAAAATTTGTCAGAAAACCACGTTTTAAGGAAATCCCGCATCGTGAGAAATTATCTTGTTTCTTCCTAAACAACACGTTTTAACATGAAAAGCTTTGGTGTTGGGCGTATGTCTAAGCATGTAGCCCCAAAAGAGTATGCAGAGGAGAGTTTTCTCTCGAAAGAATATATAAGAATACCACCTTATAAGGAAATACAGTGTTGCAGAGTAAAGACAAATACATACTTATTGGAAAAACTTTACGAGAAGAAATAACGCATCGTACAAAATTAGCTTGTGTCTCCTAAACAACACGTTGTAACTTAAAAAGATTTGGTGTGGCCTGTATATCTAAACGTGTAGTCTCAAAAGAGAACCCATAGGATAATTTTCTTTGGTCAATATTTGTCAGAAAACCACGTATTAAGGAAATCCCTCATCGTGTGAAATTATCTAGTTTTTCCTAACAAACACGTTGTAACTCGAAAAGCTTTGGTGTTGCGTGTATGTCTAAGCGTGTAGCCTCAAAAGAGGATGCACAGGAGAGTTTTCTCTCGAAAGAATATGTAAGAATACCACGTTATAAGGAAATACAGTGTTGCAGACTAAAGGCAAATACATACGTATTGGAAAAACATTACGAGAACAAATAACGCATCGTACAAAATTAGCTTGTATCTCCTAAACAACACGTTGTAACTAGAAAAGATTTGGTGTGGCGTGTACGTCTAAACGTGTAGCCTCAAAAGAGAACCCACAGGAGAATTTTCTTTCGTCAAAATTTGTCAGAAAACCACTTATTAAGGAAATCCTGCATCGTGCGAAACTATCTAGTTTTCCTAAACAACACATTGTTACTCGAAAATATTTGCTGTTGCGTGTATGTCTAAACATGTAGCCTCAAAAGAGAACGCACAGGAGAGATTTCTCTCGAACGAGTATGTAAGAATACCACGTTATAAGGAAATACATTGTGGCAAATTAAAGATAATTACGTACCTTTTGGAAACTCTTAAACTTTACAAGAAGATATAAAGCATCGTAAAAAATTAGCTTTTATCTCCTAAACAAGACGTTGTAACTCGAAAAGATTTGGTGTGGCATGTACGTCTAAACGTGTAGCCTCAAATGAAAACCCACAGGAGAATTTTCTTTCATCAAAATTTTTCAGAAAACCACGTTTTAAGGAAATCCAGCATCGTGCGAAATTATCTTGTTTTTCCGAAACAACACGTTGTAAGTCGAAAAGCTTTGGTGTTGCGTGTATGTCTAAGCGTGTACCCTCCAAAGAGAACGCACAGGAGAGTTTTCTCTTGAAAGAATATGTAAGAATACCACGTTGTAAGGAAATACAGTGTTGCAGAGTAAAGAAAGATACGTATGTATTGGAAACCCACAAACTTTACGAGATGAAATAAAGCATCGTACAAAATTAGCTTGTATCTCCTAAACAACACTTTGTAACTCAAAAAGATTTGGTGTGGCCTGTACGTCTAAACGTGTAGCCTCAAAAGAGAGCCCACAGGACAATTTTCTTTCGTCAAAATTTGTCAGAAAACCACGTTTTAAGGAAATCCCGCATCGTGAGAAATTACCTTGATCTTCCAAACAACACGTTTTAACTTGAAAAGCTTTGGTGTTGGGCGTATGTCTAAGCATGTGGCCCCAAAAGCGTATGCAGAGAAGAGTTTTCTCTCGAAAGAATATATAAGAATACCACCTTATAAGGAAATACAGTGTTGCAGAGTAAAGACAAATACATACTTATTGGAAAAACTTTACGAGAAGAAATAACGCATCGTACAAAATTAGCTTGTTTCTCCTAAACAACACGTTGTAACTTAAAAAGATTTGGTGTGGCCTGTACGTCTAAACGTGTAGTCTCAAAAGAGAACCCATAGGATAATTTTCTTTGGTCAATATTTGTCAGAAAACCACGTATTAAGGAAATCCCTCATCGTGTGAAATTATCTAGTTTTTCCTAACAAACACGTTGTAACTCGAAAAGCTTTGTTGTTGCTTGTATGTCTAAGCGTGTAGCCTCAAAAGAGGATGCACAGGAGAGTTTTCTCTGGAAAGAATATGTAAGAATACCACGTTATGAGGAAATACAGTGTTGCAGACTAAAGGCAAATACATACGTATTGGAAAAACTTTACGAGAACAAATAACGCATCGTACAAAATTAGCTTGTATCTCCTAAACAACACGTTGTAACTAGAAAAGATTTGGTGTGGCGTGTACGTCTAAACGTGTAGCCTCAAAGAGAACCCACAGGAGAATTTTCTTTCGTCAAAATTTGTCAGAAAACCACTTATTAAGGAAATCCTGCATCGTGCGAAACTATCTAGTTTTCCTAAACAACACATTGTTACTCGAAAATATTTGCTGTTGCGTGTATGTCTAAGCATGTAGCCGCAAAAGAGAACGCACAGGAGAGATTTCTCTCGAACGAGTATGTAAGAATACCACGTTATAAGGAAATACATTGTGGCAAATTAAAGATAAATACGTACCTTTTGGAAACTCTTAAACTTTACAAGAAGATATAAAGCATCGTAAAAAATTAGCTTTTTTCTCCTAAACAACACGTTGTAACTCGAAAAGATTTGGTGTGGCATGTACGTCTAAACGTGTAGCCTCAAATGAAAACCCACAGGAGAATTTTCTTTCATCAAAATTTTTCAGAAAACCACGTTTTAAGGAAATCCAGCATCGTGCGAAATTATCTTGTTTTTCCTAAACAACATGTTGTAAGTCGAAAAGCTTTGGTGTTGCGTGTATGTCTAAGCGTGTAGCCTCCAAAGAGAACGCACAGGAGAGTTTTCTCTCGAAAGAATATGTAAGAATACCACGTTGTAAGGAAATACAGTATTGCTGAGTAAAGAAAGATACGTATGTATTGGAAACCCACAAACTTACGAGATGAAATAAAGCAACGTACAAAATTAGCTTGTATCTCCTAAACAACACATTGTAACTCGAAATGATTTGGTGTGGCCTGTACGTCTAAACGTGTAGCCTCAAAAGAGAACCCACAGGACAATTTTCTTTTGTTAAAATTTTTCAGAAAACCAAGTTTTAAGGAAATACCGCATCGTGAGAAATTATCGTGTTCTTCCTAAACAACACGTTTTAACTCGAAAAGCTTTGGTGTTGGGTGTATGTCTAAGCATGTAGCCCCAAAAGAGAACGCACAGGAGAGTTTTCTCTCAAAAGAATATGTAAGAATACCACGTTATAAGGAAATACAGTGTGGCAGAGTAAAGACAAATACGTACATATTGGAAGCGCTTTATGAGAGAAATAACGCATCTTGCAAAATTAGCTTGTATGTCCTAAACAACACGTTGTAACTCGAAAAGATTTGGTGTGGTGTCTACGTCTAAACGTGTAGCCTCAAAAGAGAACCCACAGGAGAGTTTTCTTTTGTCAAAATTTGTCAGAAATCCACGTTTTAAGGAAATCCCGCATCGTGAGAAATTATCTTGTTTTTCCTAAACAACACGTTGTAACTAGTAAAGCTTTGGTGTTGCGTGTATGTCTAAGTGTGTAGCCTCAAAAGAGAATGCACAGGAGAGTTTTCTCTCGAAAGAATATGTAAGAATACCATGTTATAAGGAAATATATTGCTGCAGAGTAAAGACAAATACGAAAGTATTGGAAACACATTATGAGAAGAAATAACGCATGGTACAAAATTAGCTTGTATCTCCGAAACAACACGTGGTAACTCAAAAAGATTTGGTGTGGCGTGTACGTCTAAATGGGTAGCCTCAAAAGAGAACCTACAGGAGAATTTTCTTACGTCAAAATTTGTCAGAAAACCACATTTTAAGGAAATCCCGCATCGTGCGAAATTATCTTGTTTTTCCTAATCAACACGTTGTAACTCGAAAAGCTTTGGTGTTGCGTGTATGTCTAAGCGTGTAGCCTCCAAAGAGAACGCACGGGATAGTTTTCTCTCAAAAGAATATGTAAGAATACCACGTTATAAGGAAATACAGTGTTGCAGAGTATTGACAAATATGTACTTATTGGAAAAACTTTAGGAGAAGAAATAATGCATCATGCAAAATTAGCTTGTATCTCCTAAACAACACACTGTAACTCGAAAAGATTTGGTGTGGCGTGTATGTCTAAACGTGTAGCCTCAAAAGAGAACCCACAGGAGAGATTTCTTTCGTCAAAATTTGTCAGAAAACCACGTTTTAAGGAAATACTGCATCGTGCGAAATTATCTTGTTTTTCCTAAACAACATGTTGTAACTCGAAAAGCTTTGGTGTTGCGTGTATGTCTAAGCGTGTAGCCTCAAAAGAGAATGCACAGGAGAGTTTTCTCCTGAAAGAATATGTAGGAATACCACGTTATAAGGAAATACAGTGTTGCAGATTAAAGACAAATACATACTTATTGGAAACACTTAAACTTTACGAGAAGAAATAACACATAGTACAAAATTAGCTTGTATATCCTAAACAACACGTTGTAACTCGAAAAGATTTGGTGTGGCGTGTACGTCTAAACGTGTAGCCTTCAAAAGAGAACCCACAGGAGAATTTTCTTTAGTCAAAATTTGTCAGAAACCACGTTTTAAGGAAATCCCGAATCGTGCGAAATTATCTTGTTTTTCCTAAACAACACTTTGTAACTAGAAAAGCTTTGGTGTTGTGTGTATGTCTGAGCGTGTAGCCTCAAAAGAGAATGCACAGGAGAGTTTTCTCTCGAAAGAATATGTAAGAATACCATGTTATAAGGAAATATATAGCTGCAGAGTAATGACAAATACGTACGTATTGGAAACACATTATGAGAAGAAATAACGCATGGTACAAAATTAGCTTGTATCTCCGAAACAACACGTGGTAACTCAAAAAGATTTAGTGTGGTGTGTACGTCTGAACGTGTAGCCTCAAAAGAGATCCCACAGGAGAATTTTCTTACGTCAACATTTGTCAGAAAACCACGTTTTAAGGAAATCCCGCATTGTGAGAAATTATCTTGTTCTTCCTAAACAACACGTTGTAACTCAAAAAGCTTTGCTGTTGCGTGTATGTCTAAGCCTGTAGCCTCAAATGAGAATGCACAGAAGAGTTTTCTCTCGAAAAAATATGTAAGAATACCACGTTATAAGGAAATACAGTGTTGCAGAGTAAAGACAAATACTTACTTATTGGAAAAACTTTACAAGAAGAAATAACGCATCGTACAAAATTAGCTTGTATCTCCTAAACAACACGTTGAAACTTAAAAATATTTGGTGTGGCCTGTATGTCTAAACGTATGGTCTCAAAAGAGAACCCATAGGAGAATTTTCTTTGGTCAATATTTGTCAGAAAACCACGTATTGAGGAAATCCCTCATCGTGCGAAATTATCATGTTTTTCCTAAACAACACGTTGTAACGCGAAAAGCTTTGGTGTTGCGTGTATGTCTAAGCGTGTAGCCTCAAAAGAGGACGCACAGGAGAGTTTTCTCTCGAAAGAATATGTAAGAATACCACGTTATAAGGAAATACAGTGTTGCAGTGTTTTCTCTCGAAAGAATATGTAAGAATACCACGTTATAAGGAAATACAGTGTTGCAGTGTAAATACAAATACTTATGTATAGGAAACACTTTATGAGAAGAAATAAAGCATCGTACAAAATTAGCTTTTATCTCCTAAACAACACGTTGTAAATCGAAATATTTTGTGTGTCGTGTACGTCTAAATGTGTAGCCTCAAAAGAGAAGGCACAGCAGAGTTTTCTCTCGAAAGAATATGTAAGAATACCACGTTTTAAGGAAATACAGAGTTGCAGAGTAAAGACAAATATGTACGTATTGGCAACACCTTACGAGAAAAAATAAGGCATCGTACAAAATTAGCCTGTATCTCCTAAACAACACGTGGTAACTCGAAAGGATTTGGTGTGGCGTGCACGTCTAAACGTGTAGCATCATAAGAGAACCCACAGGAGAATTTTCTTTCTTCAAAATTTGTCAGAACACAACGGTTTAAGGAAATCCGAGAACGCACAGGAGAGTTTTCTCTCGAAATAATATGTAAGAATACCACCTTATAAGGAAATACAGTGTTGCAGAGTAGAGGCAAATACATACTTATTGGAAAAACTTAAACTTTACGAGAAGAAATAATGCATCGTAAAAAAATTAGCTTGTATCTCCTAAACAACACGTTGTAACTTAAAAAGATTTGGTGTGGCGTGCACGTCTAAACGTGTAGTCTCAAATGAGAACCCATAGGAGAATTTTCTTTGGTCAAAATTTGTCAGAAAATCACGTATTAAGGAAATCCCTCTTCGTGCGAAATTATCTTGTTTTTCCTAAACAACACGTTGTAACTCGAAAAGCTTTGATGTTGCGTTTCCAATACATATGTATTTTCCTTTACTCTGCAACACTGTATTTCCTTACAACGTGGTATTCTTACATATTCTTTCGAGAGAAAACTCTCCTGTGCGTTCTCTTTTGGGGCTACACGCTTAGACATACACGCAACACCAAAGCTTTTCGAGTTAAAACGTTTTGTTTAGGAAAAACAAGATAATTTCGCATGATGCGGTATTTCCTTCATACGTGGTTTTCTGACAAATTTTGACCAAAGAAAATTCTCCTATGGTTTCTCTTTTGAGGCTACACGATTAGACGTACACGCCACACCAAATCTTTTTAAGTTACAACGTGTTGTTTAGGAGATACAAGCTAATTTTGTAAGATGCGTTATTTCTTCTCGTAAAGTTTTTCCAATACGTAAATATTTGTCTTTACTCTGCAACACTGTATTTCCTAATAACGTGGTATTCTTATATATTCTTTCGAGAAAAAAACTCTCCTTTGCATTCTCTTTTGAGGCTACACGCTTAGACATACACGCAACACCAAAGGTTTTCGCGTTACAACGTGTTGCTTAGGAAAAACAAGATAATTTCTCACGATGCAGGATTTCCTTAAAACATGGTTTTCTGACAAATTTTGATGAACGAAAATTCTCCTGTGGGTTCTCGTTTGAGGCTACACGTTTAGACGTACACACCACACCAAATCTTTTCGAGTTATAACGTGATGTTTAGGAGATACATACTAATTTTGTAAGATGCCTTATTTCTTCTCGTAAAGTTTAAGTGTTTCCAATAAGTACGTATTTGTCTTTACTCTGCAACACTGTATTTCCTTATTACGTGGTATTCTTACATATTCTTTCGAGAGAAAACTCTCCTGTGCGTTCTCTTTTGAGGCTACATGCTTTGACATACACGCAACACCAAAGCTTTTCGAGTTACAATGTGTTGTTTAGGAAAAACAAGATAATTTAGCACGATGCGGGATTTCCTTAAAACGTGGTTTTCTGACAAATTTTGCCGAAAGAAAATACTCCTGTGGGTTGTCTTTTGAGGCTACACATATAGACGTACACACCACATCAAATCTTTTCGAGTTACAACGTGTTGTTTAGGAGATACAAGCTAATTTTTTTACGAAGCGTTATTTCTTCTCATAAAGTTTAAGTGTTTCCATTACGTACATATTTGCCTTTACTCTGCAACACTGTATTTCCTTATAACGTGGTATTCTTGCATATTCTTTCGAGAGAAAACTCTCCTGTGCATTCTCCTTTGAGGCTACGTGCTTAGATATACACGCAACACCAAAGCTTTTCGAGTTACAACGTGTTATTTAGGAAAAACAACATAATTTCGCACGACGCGGGATTTCTTTAAAACGTGGTTTTCTGACAAATTTTGAAGAAATAAAACTCTCCTGTGGGTACTCTTTTGAGGCTACACGTTTAGACATTCATGCCACACAAAATCTTTTCGAGTTACAACGTGTTGTTTAGGACATACAAGCTAATTTTGCAAGATGCGTTATTTCTCTCATAAAGTGTTTCCAATACATATGTATTAGTCTTTACTCTGCAACACTGTATTTCCTTGTAATGTGGTATCCTTACATATTCTTTCGAGAGAAAACTCTACTGTGCGTTCTCTTTTGAGGCTACACGCTTAGACATACACGCAACACTAAAGCTTTTCGAGTTACAACGTGTTGTTTAGGAAAAACAAGATAATTTAGCACGATGCGGGATTTCCTTAAAACGTGGTTTTCTGACAAATTTTGACGAAAGAAAATTCTCCTGTGGGTTCTCCTTTGAGGCTAAATGTTTAGACATACACGCCACACCAAATCTTTTTGAGTTATATCGTGTTGTTTAGGAGATACAAGCTAATTTTTTACCATGCATAATTTCTTCTCGTAAAGTGTTTCCCTTACTTACGTATTTGTCTTTACTCTGCAGCACTGTATTTCCTTATAACGTGGTATTCTTACATATTCTTTCAAGAGAAACCTCTCCTGTGCGTTCTCTTTTGAGGCTATCCGCTTAGACATACATACAACCCCAAAGCTTTTCGAGTTACAATGTGTTCTTTATGTAAAACAAGATAATTTCGCACGATGCAGGATGTCCTTAAAACGTGGTTTTCTGAAAAATTTTGACGAAAGAAAATTCTCCTGGGGGTTCTCTTTTGAGGCTACACGTTTAGACATACATGGAACACCAAATGTTTTCAAGTTACAACGTGTTGTTTAGGACATACAAACTATTTTTGTATGATGCGTTATTTCTCTCATAAAGTGTTTTCAATACATATGTATTTGTCTTTACTTTGCAACCCTGTATTTCTGTATAACGTGATATTCTTACATATTCTTTCGAGAGAAAACTCTCCTGTGCATTCTCCTTTGAGGCTATACGCTTAGATATACACGCAACACCTAAGCTTTTTGAGTTAAAACGTGTTGTTTAGGAAGAACAAGATAATTTCTCACGATGCGGGATTTTCTTAAAACGTGGTTTTCTGACAAATTTTGACGAAAGAAAATTGTCCTGTGGGTTCTCTTTTGAGGCTACTCGTTTAGACGTACAGGCCACACTAAATCCTCTCGAGTAACAACGTGTTGTTTATGAGTCACAAGCTAATTTTGTACGATGCTTTATTTCAACTCGTAAAGTTTAAGGGTTTCCAATATGTACGTTTTTGTCTTTTCTCAGCAACACTGTACTTCCTTTAAAGTGGTTTTCTTACGTATTCTTTCGAGAGAAAACTCTCCTGTGTGTTCTCTTTTGAGGCTACACGCTTAGACATACACGCAACACCAAAGCTTTTCAAGTTACAACGTGTTGTTTAGGAAAAACAAGATAATTTCGCACGATACGATATTTCCTTAAAAGGTGATTTCTGACAAATTTTGATGAAAGAAAATTCTCCTGTGGGTTCCCTTTTGAGGCTACACGTTTAGACGTACATGCCACACCAAATCTTTTCGAGTTACAACATGTTGTTTAGGAGATACGAGCTCATTTTGTACGATGCTTTATTTCATCCCATAAAGTTTAAGGGTTTCCATTATGTACGTATTTGTCTTTACTCTGCAACACTGTATTTCCTTATAACGTGGTATTCTTACATAATCTTTTGAGAGAAAACTCTCCTGTGTGTTCTTTTTTGAGGCTACACGCTGAGACATACACGCAACACCAAAGCTTTTCGAGTTACAACCTGTTGTTTAGGAAAAACAAGATAATTTCGCACCATGCAGGATTTCCTTAATACGTGGTTTTCTGACAAATTTGACCAAAGAAAATTCTCCTGTGGGTTCTCTTTTTGAGGCTACACATTTAGACGTACACGCCACACCAAATCTTTTCGAGTTACAAAGTGTTTTTTAGGAGATACAAGCTACTTTTGTATGATGCGTTATTTCTTCTCGTAAAGTGTTTCCAATACGTACGTATTTGTCTTTATTCTGCAACACTGTATTTCCTTATAACCTGGTATTCTTACATATTCTTTCGAGAGAAACCTCTCCTGTGTGTTCTCTTTTGAGGCTACACGCTTAGACATACACGCAACACGAAAGA
The DNA here is from genome assembly GCF_947179515.1 of Apodemus sylvaticus. NCBI lineage: Eukaryota > Metazoa > Chordata > Mammalia > Rodentia > Muridae > Apodemus > Apodemus sylvaticus. Next base: position 54,295 of record NW_026263264.1, read on the forward strand.
TTTTCGAGTTACCACGTGGTGTTTGGGAAAAACAAGATAATATCCCACGATGCAGGATTACCTTATAACGTGGTTTTCTGACAAATTTTGACGAAAGAAAATTCTCCTATGGGTTCTCTTTTGAGGCTACAGGTTTAGACGTACACGCCACACCAAATCTTTTCGAGTTAAAACGTGTTGTTTAGGAGATACGAGCTAATTTTGTAAGATGCTTTATTTCATCTTGTAAAGTTTAAGGGTTTCCAATACGTACCTATTTGTCTTTACTCTGCTACACTGTATTTCCTTATAACGTGGTATTCTTACATATTCTTTCGAGAGAAAACTCTCCTGTGTGTTCTCGTTTGAGGCTACACGCTGAGACATACACGAAACACAAAAGCTTTTCGAGTTACAACGTGTTGTTTAAGAAAAACACGATAATTTCGCACGATGCGGGATTTCCTTAAAACGTGGTTTTCTGAAAATTTTGACGAAAGAAAATTCTCCTATGGGTTCTCTTTTGAGGCTACACGTTTAGACGTACACGCCACACCAAATCTTTTCGAGTTACAACGTGTTGTTTAGGAGATACGAGCTCATTTTGTCCGATGCTTTATTTCATCTCGTAACATTTAAGGGTTTCCAATATGTACGTATTTGTCTTTACTCTGCAACACTGTATTTCCTTATAACGTGGTATTCTTACATATTCTGTTGAGAGAAAACTCTCCTGTGTGTTCTCTTTTGAGGCTACACGCGGAGACATACACGCAACACCAAAGCTTTTCGAGTTACAACGTGTTGTTTAGGAAAAACAAGATAATTTCGCACGATGCGGGATTTCCTTAATACGTGGTTTTCTGACAAATTTGACCAAAGAATATTCTCCTGTGGGTTCTCTATTTGAGGCTACACGTTTAGACGTACACGCCACACCAAATCTTTTCGAGTTACAACGTGTTGTTTAGGAGATACAAGCTAATTTTGTATGATGCGTTATTTCTTCTCGTAAAGTGTTTCCAATAGGTACGTCTTTGTCTTTACTTTGCAACACTGTATTTCCTTATAACCTGGTATTCTTACATATTCTTTCGAGTGAAAACTCTCCTGTGTGTTCTCTTTTGAGGCAACACACTGAGACATACAGGAAACACCAAAGCTTTTCGAGTTATAACGTGTTGTTTAGGAAAAACAGGATAATTTCGCAGGATGCGGGATTTCTTTAAAACGTGGTTTTCTGACAAAATTTGACGAAAGAAAATTCTCCAGTGGGTTCTCTTTTGAGGCTAAACTTTTAGACGTACACGCCAAACCAAATGTTTTCGAGTTTCCACTTGTTTTTTAGGAGATACAAGCTAATATTGTATGATGCTTAATTTCTTCTCGTAAAGTGTTTCCAATATGTACGTATTTGTCTTTATTCTGCAACACTGTATTTCCTTATAACGTAGTATTCTTACATATTCTTTCGAGAAAAACCTCTCCTTTGCATTCTCTTTTGAGGCTACACGCTTAGACATACACGCAACACCAAAGCTTTTCGAGTTACCACGTGTTGTTTAGGAAAAACAAGATAATTTCGCACGATGCGGGATTTCCTTAAAACGTGGTTTTCTGACAAATTTTGACGAATGAAAATTCTCCTTTGTGTTCTCCTTTGAGGCTACACGTTTAGACATACACGCCAAACCAATTCTTTACGAGTTACCACGTGTTGTTTAGGAGATACAAGCTAATTTTGTTCGATGCGTTATTTCTTCTCGTAAGTGTTCCCAATATATTCTTATTTGTCTTTACTCTGCAAAATTGTATTCCCTAATAACGTGGTATTCTTACATATTCTTTCAAGAGAAAACTCTCCTGTGCCTTCTCTTTTGAGGCTCCACGCTTACACATACACGCAACTCTAAAGCTTTTCGAGTTACAACATGTTGTTTAGGAAAAAGAAGATGATTTCGCACGATGCGAGATTTCCTTAAAATGTGGTTTTCTGACAAATTTTGAGGAAAGAAAATTCTCCTGTGGGTTCTCTTTTGAGGCTACACATTTAGACGTACACACCACACCAAATCTTTTCGAGTTACAATGTGTTGTTTAGGAGATACAATCTAATTTTGTATGATGCGTTATTTCTTCTCTTAAAGTCTTTCCAATATGTACGTTGTTGTCTTTACTCTGCAACACTGTATTTCCTTATAAAGTGGTATTCTTACATATTCTTTTGAGAAAAAACTCTCCTTTACATTCTCTTTTGAGGCTACATGCTTAGACATACACGCAACACTAAAGCTTTTCAAGTTATAACTTGTTGTTTAGGAAAAAGAAGATAATTTTTCTCGATGAGGGATTTCCTTAAAACGTGGTTTTCTCACATATTTTGACGAAAGAAAATTCTCCTTTCTGTTCTCTTTTGAGGCTACATGTTTAGCCGTACACGCCACACCAAATCCTTTTGAGTTACAACCTGTTGTTTAGGAGATACAAGCTAATTTTGTATGATGCGTTATTTCTTCTCGTAAAGTGTTTCCAATACATACATATTTGTCTTTACCTGCAAGACTGTATTTCCTTATAACGTGGTATTCTTACATATTCTTTCGAGAGAAAACTCTCCTGTGCGTTCTCTTTTGAGGCTACACGCTTATTCATACACGCAACACCAAAGCATTTCGAGTTACAACGTGTTGTTTAGGAAAAACAAGATAATTTCGCACGATGCGAGATTTCCTTAAAACGTGGTTTCTGACAAATTTTGATGAAAGAAAATTCTCCTGTCGGTTCCCTTTTGAGGCTACACGTTTAGACGTACACGTCACACCAAATCTTTTCGAGTTACAACGTGTTGTTTAGGAGATACAAGCTAATTATGTACGATGCGTTATTTCTTCTCTTACAGTGTTTCAAATATGTACGTATTTGTCTTTAATCTGCAACACTGTATTTCCTTATAACGTGGTATTCTTACATATTCTTTCGAGAGAAAACTCTCCTGTGCGTTCTCTTTTGAGGCTACACCCTTAGCGTTACACGCAGGACCATAGCTTTTCGAGTTACAATGTGTTGTTTAGGAAGAACAAGATAATTTCGCACGATGCTGGATTTCTTTACAACGTAGTTTTCTGACAAATTTTGACGAAGGAAAATTCTCCTGTGGGTTCTCTTTTGAGGCACATGTTTAGACGTACACGCCACACCAAATCTTTTAGAGTTATAACGTGTTGTTTAGGAGATACAAGCTAATTTTTTACGATGTGTTTTTTCTTCTCATAAAGCTTAAGTGTTTCCAATCAGTATGTATTTGTCTTTACTCTGCAACACTGTATTTCCTTATAACGTGGTATTCTTACATATTCTTTCGAGAGAAAACTCTCCTGTGCATTCTCTTTTGAGGCTACATGCTTAGACAAATTTTGACGAAAGAAAATACTCCTGAGGGTTCTCTTTTGAGGCTACACGTTTAGACGTACACGCCACACCAAATCGTTTCAAGTTACAACGTGTTGTTTAGGAGATACAAGCTAATTTTTTAAGATGCGTTATTTCTTCTCATAAAGTTTAAGTGTTTCCAATACGTACGTATTTGCCTTTACTCTGCAACACTGTTTTCCTTATAACGTGGTATTCTTGCATATTCTTTCGAGAGAAAACTCTCCTGTGCATTCTCCTTTGAGGCTACACGCTTAGACATACATGCAACACCAAAGCTTTTCGAGTTACAACGTGTTGTTTAGGAAGAACAAGATAATTTCTCACGATGCGGGATTTCCTTAAAACGTGGTTTGCTGACAAATTTTGACGAAATAAAATTGTCCTGTGGGTTCTCTTTTGGGGCTACACGTTTAGACGTACAAGCCACACCAAATCTTTTCCAGTAAAAACGTGTTTTTTAGGAGATACAAGCTAATTTTGTACGATGCTTTATTTCATCTCATAAAGTTTAAGTGTTTCCAATATGTACGTTTTCGTCTTTACTCAGCAACACTGTACTTCCTTATAAAGTGGTATTCGTAACTATTCTTTCGAGAGAAAACTCTCCTGTGCGTTCTCTCTTGAGGCTACATGCTTAGACATACACGCAACACCAAAGCTTTTCGAGATACAACGTGTTGTTCAGGAAAAACAAGATAATTTCGCACGATGCTGGGTTTCCTTAATACGTGGTTTTCTGTCAAATTTTGACCAAAGAAAATTCTCCTGTGGGTTCTCTTTTGAGGCTACACGTTGAGCCGTACACGCCACACCAAATCTTTTCGAGTTACAACCTGTTGTTTAAGAGATACAAGCTATTTTTTTTTACGATGCGTTATTTCTTCTCGTAAAGTGTTTCCAATAAGTGCATATTTGTCTTTACTCTGCAACACTGTGTTTCCTTATAACGTGGTATTCTTACATATTCTTTCGAGAGAAAACTCTCCTGTGCGTTCTCTTTTGAGGCTACATGCTTAGACATACACGCAACACCAAAGCTTTTCGAGTTACAACGTGTTTTTTAGGAAGAACAAGATAATTTCTCACGATGCGGGATTTCCTTAAAACGTGGTTTTCTGACAAATTTTGACGAAAGAAATTTGTCCTGTGGTTCTCTTTGAGGCTACACGTTTAGATGTACATGCCACACCAAATCTTTTCAAGTTACAACGTGTTGTTTAGGAGATATAAGCTAATTTTGTATGATGCTTTATTTATCTCATAAAATTTATGGGTTTCCAATACGAAAGTATTTGTTATTATTCTGCAACAGTTTACTTCCTTATAACGTGGTATTCTTACATATTCAGTCGAGAGAAAACTCTCCTGTGTGTTCTCTTTTGAGGCTACACGCTTAGACATACACGCAACACCAAAGCTTTTCGAGTTATAACGCGTTGTTTAGGAAAAACAAGATAATTTCGCACGATGCTGGATTTCCTTAATACATGGTTTTCTGACAAATTTTGACCAAAGAAAATTCTCCTGTGGATTCTCTTTTGAGGCTACACGTTTAGACGTACAGGTCACACCAAATCTTTTCGAGTTACAACGTGTTGTTTAGGAGATACAAGCTAATTTTTTACGATGCGTTATTTCTTCTCATAAAGTGTTTCCAATAAGTATGTATTTGTCTTTACTCTGCAACACTGTATTTTCTTATAACGTGGTATTCTTACACATTCTTTCGAGAGAAAACTCTCCTGTGTGCTCTCTTTTGAGTCTACACGCTTAAACATACATGCAACACCAAAGCTTTTCGAGTTACAAGGTGTTGTTTAGGAAAAACAAGATAATTTCGCACGATGCGGGATTTCCTTAAAACGTGGTTTTCTGAATATTTGACGAAAGAAAATTCTCCTATGGGTTCTCTCTTGAGGCTACACGTTTAGACGTACACGCCACACCAAATCTTTTCGAGTTACAACGTGTTGTTTAGGAGATACGAGCTAATTTTGTACGATGCTTTATTTCATCTCGTAAAGTATAAGGGTTTCCAATACTTACCTATTTGTCTTTACTCTGCAACACTGTATATCCTTATAACGTGATATTCTTACATATTCTTTCGAGAGAAAACTCTCCTGTGTGTTCTCTTTTGAGGCTACACGCTGAGACATACACGCAACACCAAAGCTCTTCGAGTTAAAACGTGTTGTTTAGGAAAAACAATCTAATTTTGCACGATGTAAGTTTTCCTTAATACGTGGTTTTCTGACAAATTTGACCAAAGAAAATTCTCCTGTGGGTTCTCTTTTGAGGCTACACGTTTAGACGTACACGCCACACCAAATCATTTACAGTTACAACGTGTTGTTTAGGAGATACAAGCTAATTTTGTACGATGCGTTATTTCTTCTTGTAAAATGTTTCTAATATGTACGTATTTGTCTTTACTCTGCAACACTGTATTTCCTTATAACGTGGTATTCTTATATATTCTTTCGAGAAAGAACTCTCCTTTGCCTTCTCTTTTGAGGCTACATGCTCAGACATACACGCAACACCAAAGCTTTTCGAGTTACTAAGTGTTATTTAAGAAAAACAAGATAATTTTGTACGATGAGGGATTTCCTTAAAACGTAGTTTTCTCACAAATTTTGACGATAGAAAATTCTCCTGTGGGTTCTCTTTTGAGGCTACACGTTTAGACGTACATGCCCCACCAAATCCTTTCGAGTTACAACCTGTTGTTTAGGAGATACAAACTAATTTTGTATGATGCGTTATTTCTTCTCGTAAAGTGTTTCCAATATGTACGTATTTGTCTTTACTCTGCAACACTGTATTTCCTTATAACCTGGTATTCTTACATATTCTTTCTAGTGAAAACTCTCCTGTGTGTTCTCTTTTGAGGCTACACACTGAGGCAAACACGCAATACCAAATCTTTTCGAGTTACAACGTGTTGTTTAGGAAAAACAAGATAATTTCCCACGATGCAGGATTTCCTTAATACGTGGTTTTCTGACAAATTTGACCAAACAAAATTCGCCTGTGGGTTCTCTTTTGAGGCTACACGTTTAGAAGTACACACCACATCAAATCTTTTCGAGTTACAACGTGTTGTTTAGGAGATACAAGCTAATTTTGTATGATGCATTATTTCTTCTCGTAAAGTGTTTCCAATATGTACGTATTTGTCTTTACTCTGCAACACTGTATTTCCTTATAACGTGGTATTCTTACATATTCTTTCGAGAAAAAACTCTCCTTTGCATTCTCTTTTGAGGCTACACGCTTAGACATACACGCAACACCAAAGCTTTTCGAGTTACAACTTGTTGTTTAGGAAAAACAAGATAATTTTTCACGCTGAGGGATTTCCTTAAAACGTGGTTTTCTTACATATTTTGACGATAAAAAATTCTCCTGTCGGTTCTCTTTTGAGGCTACATGTTTAGAAGTACACGTCACACCAAATATTTTCGAGTTACAAGGTGTTGTTTATGAGATACAAGCTAATTTTGTACGAATTTTTATTTCTTCTCTTAAAGTGTTTACAATATGTACGTATTTGTCTTTACTCTGCAACACTGTATTTCCTTATAACGTGGTATTCTTACATATTCTTTCGAAAGAAAACTCTCCTTGCATTCCCTTTAGAGGCTACACACTTAGACATACACGCAACACCAAAGCTTTTCGAGTTACAACGTGTTGTTTAGGAAAAACAAGATAATTTCGCACGATGCGGAATTTCCTTAAAACGTTTTCTGACAAATTTTGACGAAAGAAAACTCTCCTGTGGGTTCTCTTTTGAGGATACACGTTTAGACGTACACGCCACACCAAATCTTTTTGAGTTACAACATGTTGTTTAGGACCTACAAGCTAATTTTGCAAGATGCGTTATTTCTCTCATAAAGTGTTTCCAGTACGTACGTATTTGTCTTTGTCTTTACTCTGCTACACTGTATTTCCTTATAACGTGGTATTCTTACATATTCTTTCGAGAGAAAACTCTCCTATGCGTTCTCTTTTGGGGCTACACGCTTAGACATACACCCAACACCAAAGCTTTTCGAGTTAAAACGTGTTGTTTAGGAAGAACAAGATAATTTCTCACGATGCGGTATTTCCTTAAAACGTGGTTTTCTGAAAAATTTTGACGAAAGAAAATTGTCCTGTGGGTTCTCTTTTGAGGCTACACGTTTAGACGTACATGCCACACGAAATCTTTTCGAGTTACAACGTGTTGTTTAGGAGATACAAGCTAATTTTGTACGATGCTTTATTTCATCTCGTAAAGTTTAAGGGTTTCCAATACATACGTGTTTGTCTTTACTCTGCAACACTGTATTTCCTTATAACGTGGTATTCTTTCATATTCTTTCGAGAGAAAACTCTCCTGTGCGTTCTCTTTTGAGGCTACAAGTTTAGACATACACGCAACGGCAAAGCTTTTCGAGTTACAACATGTTGTTTAGGAAGAACAAGATAATTTCCCACGATGCAGGATTTCCTTAAAACGTGGTGTTCTGACAAATTTTGACGAAAGAAAATTCTCCTGTGGGTTCTCTTTTGAGGCTACACCTTTAGACGTACACACCACACCAAATCTTTTGAGTTACACCATGCTGTTTAGGAGATACAAGCTAAAATTTTTACGATGCGTTATTTCTTCTCGTAAAGTTTAAGTGTTTCCAATACATACGTTTTTGCCTTTACTCAGCACCTCTGTAATTCCTAATAACGTGGTATTCTTACATATTCATTCGAGAGAAAACTCTCCTGTGCGTTCTCTTTTGAGGCTACACATTTAGACATACACGCAACACCACAGTTTTTCGAGTTACAATGTGTTGTTTAGGAAAAACAAGATAATTTAGCACGATGCGGGATTTCCTTAAAACGTGGTTTTCTGACAAATTTTGACGAAAGAAAACACTCCTGAGGGTTCTCTTTTGAGGCTACACGTTTAGACGTACACGCCACACCAAATCTTTTCGAGTTACAACGTGTTGTTTAGGAGATACAAGCTAATTTTTTAAGATGTGTTATTTCTCTCGTAAAGTTTAAGTGTTTCAAATACGTACGTATTTGCCTTTACTCTGCAACACTGTTTTCCTTATAACATGGTATTCTTGCATATTCTTTCGAGAGAAAACTTTCCTGTGCGTTCTCTTTTGAGGCTACACGCTTAGACATACAAGCAACACCAAAGCTTTTCGAGTTACAACTTGTTGTTTTGGAAGAACAAGATAATTTCTCACGATGCGGGATTTCCTTAAAACGTGGTTTGCTGACAAATTTTGACGAAAGAAAATAGTCCTGTGGGTTCTCTTTTGGGGCTACACGTTTAGACGTACAAACCACACCAAATCTTTTCCAGTAAAAACGTGTTGTTTAGAAGATACAAGCTAATTTTGTACGATGCTTTATTTCATCTCGTAAGTTTAAGGGTTTCCAATATGTACGTTTTCGTCTTTACTCAGCAACACTGTACTTCCTTATAAAGTGGTATTCTTAACTATTCTTTCGAGAGAAAACTCTTCTGTGCGTTTTCTTTTGAGGCTACACGCTTAGACATACATGCAACACCAAAGCTTTTCGAGTTACAACGTGTTGTTTAGGAAAAACAAGAAAATTTCACACGATGCGGGGTTTCCTTAATACGTGGTTTTCTGACAAATTTTGACCAAAGAAAATTCTCCTGTGGGTTCTCTTTTGAGGCTACACGTTTAGCCGTACATGCCACATCAATTCTTTTCGAGTTACAACCTGTTGTTTAGGAGATACAAGCTAATTTTGAACGATGCGTTATTTCATCTCTAAAAGTGTTTCCAATAAGTACGTATTTGTCTTTACTCTGCAACACTGTATTTCCTTATAACGTGGTATTCTTACATATTCTTTCGAGAGAAAACTCTCCTGTGCGTTCTCTTTTGAGGCTACATGCTTAGACATACACGCAACACCAAAGCTTTTCGAGTTACAACGTGTTTTTTAGGAAGAACAAGATAATTTCTCACCATGCGGGATTTCCTTAAAACGTGGTTTTCTGACAAATTTTGATGAAAGAAAATTGTCCTGTGGTTCTCTTTTGAGGCTACACGTTTAGATGTACACGCCACACCAAATCTTTTCGAGTTACAACGTTTTGTTTAGGAGATACAAGCTAATTTTGTACGATGCTTTATTTCATCTCTTAAAGTTTAAGGGTTTCCAATACGTAAGTATTTGTCATTATTCTGCAACAGTGTACTTCCTTATAACGTGGTAGTCTTACATATTCTTTCGAGAGAAAACACTCCTGTGTGTTCTCCTTTGAGGCTACACGCTTAGACATACACGCAACACCAAAGCTTTTCGAGTTACAACGCGTTGTTTAGGAAACAACAAGATAATTTCTCACGATGCTGGATTTCCTTAATACGTGGTTTTCTGACAAATTTGACCAAAGAAAATTGTCCTGTGGGTTCTCTTTTGAGGCTACACATTTAGACGTACATGCCACAGCAAATCATTTAGAGTTACAACGTGTTGTTTATGAGATACAAGCTAATTTTGTACGATGCGTTATTTCTTCTCGTAAAGTGTTTCCAATATGTACGTATTTGTCTTTACTCTGCAACACTGTATTTCCTTATAATGTGGTATTCTTATATATTCTTTCGAGAAAGAACTCTCCTTTGCATTCTCTTTTGAGGCTACATGCTTAGACATACACGCAACACCAAAGCTTTTCGAGTTACAACGTGTTGTTTAAGAAAAACACGATAATTTTGCACGATGAGGGATTTCCTTAAAACGTGGTTTTCTCACAAATTTTGACGATAGAAAATTCTTCTGTGGGTTCTCTTTTGAGGCTACACGTTTAGACGTACATGCCACACCAAATCCTTTCGAGTTATAACCTGTTGTTTAGGAGATACAAGCTAATTTTGTATGATGCGTTATTTCTTCTTGTAAAGTGTTTCCAATAAGTACGTATTTGTCTTTACTCTGCAACACTGTATTTCCTTATAACCTGGTATTCTTACATACTTTTTCTAGTGAAAACTCTCCTGTGTGTTCTCTTTTGAGGCTACACACTGAGACAAACACGCAACACCAAATCTTTCCGAGTTACAACGTGTTGTTTAGGAAAAACAAGATAATTTCCCACGATGCAGGATTTCCTTAATACGTGGTTTTCTGACAAATTTGACCAAAGAAAATTCTCCTGTGGGTTCTCTTTTGAGGCTACACCTTTATATGTACACGCCACATCAAAACTTTTCGAGTTACAACGTGTTGTTTAGGAGTACAAGTTAATTTTGTATGATGCGTTATTTCTTCTCTTAAAGTGTTTCCAATATGTACGTATTCGTCTTTACTCTGCAACTCTGTATTTCCTTATAACGTGGTATTCTTACATATTCTTTCGAGAAAAAACTCTCCTTTGCATTCTCTTTTGAGGCTACACGCTTAGACATACACGCAACACCAAAGATTTCGAGTTACAACTTGTTGTTTAGGAAAAACAAGATAATATTGCATGATGAGGGATTTCCTTAAAACGTGGTTTTCTCACATATTTTGACGATAAAAAAATTCTCCTGTCAGTTCTTTTTTGAGGCTACACGTTTAGTCGTACACGTCACACCAAATATTTTCAAGTTACAACCTGTTGTTTAGGAGATACAAGCTAATTTTGTACGGTTTTTTATTTCTTCTCTTAAAGTGTTTCCAATATGTACCTATTTGTCGTTACTCTGCAACACTGTATTTCCTTATAACGTGGTATTCTTACATATTCTTTCGAGAGAAAACTCTCCTTGCATATCCTTTTGAGGCTACACACTTAGACATACACGCAACACCAAAGCTTTTCGAGTTACAACTTGTTCTTTAGGAAAAACAAGATAATTTTGCAGGATGCGGGATTTCGTTAAAACGTGGTTTTCTGACAAATTTTGAAGAAAGAAAATTCTCCAGGGCGCTCTCTTTTGAGGCTACACGTTTAGACATACACACCAAACTAAATGTTTGTGAGTTTCCACTTTTTGTTTAGGAGATACAAGCTAATATTTCATGATGCGTAATTTCTTCTCGTAAAGTGTTACCAATATGTACGTATTTGTCTTTACTCTGCAACACTGTATTTCCATATAACGTTGTATTCTTACATGTTCTTTCGAGAGAAAACTCTCCTGTGCATTCTCCTTTGAGGCTACACGCTTAGACATATACGCAACACCAAAGCTTTTCGAGTTACAACGTGTTGTTTAGGAAAAACAAGATAATTTCTCATGATGCAGGATTTCCTTAAAACGTGGTTTTCTGACAAATTTTGACGAAAGAAAATTCTCCTTTGTGTTCTCTTTTGCGACTACACATTTAGACGTACACGCCAAACCAAACCTTTCGAGTTACCACGTGTTGTTTAGGAGATACAAGCTAATTTTGTTCGATGCGTTATTTCTTCTCCTAAAGTGTTTCCAATATGTACTTATTTGCCTTTACTCGGCAAAATTGTATTTCTTTATAACGTGGTATTCTTACATATTCTTTCGAGGGAAAACTCACCTGTGCCTTCGCTTTTGAGGCTCCACGCTTAAACATACACGCAACACCAAAGCTTTTTGAGTTACAACATGTTGTTTAGGAAAAAGAAGATGATTTCGCATGATGCGGGATTTCCTTAAAACGTGGTTTTCTGAAAAAATTTAACGAAAGAAAATTGTCCGGTGGGTTCACTTTTGAGGCTACACGTTTAGACGTACACGCCACACCGAATCTTTTCCAGTTACAACGTGTTGTTTAGGAGATACAAGTTAATTTTTTACGATGCGTTATTTCTCCCCGTAAAGTGTTTCCAATATGTACGTAATTGTCTTTACTCTGCAACACTGTATTTCCTTATAACGTGGTATTCTTATATATTCTTTCTAGAAAAAACTCTCCTTTACATTCTCTTTTGAGGCTACACGCTTAGACATACACGCAACACCAAAGCTTTTCGAGTTACAACTTGTTGTTTAGGAAAAACAAGATAATTTTGCACGATGAGGGATTTCCTTAAAACGTGGTTTTCTCACATATTTTGATGAAAGAAAATTCTCCTGTGGGTTCTCTTTTGAGGCTACACCTTTAGCTGTACACGCCACACCAAATCCTTTTGACTTACAACCTGTTGTTTAGGAGATACAAGCTAATAATGTATGTTGCGATATTTCTTCTCGTAAAGTGTTTCCAATACATACGTATTTGTCTTTACTCTGCAACACTGTATTTCCTTATAAGGTAGTATTCTTACATATTCTTTCGAGGAAAAACTCTCCTGTGTGTTCTCTTTTGAGGCTACATGCTTAGACATACAAGCAACACCAAAGCTTTTCGAGTTACAACGTGTTGTTTAGGGAAAACAAGATAATTTCGCATGATGCGAGATTTCCTTAAAACGTGGTTTCTGACAAATTTTGTTGAAAGAAAATTCTCCTGTGGGTTCTCTTTTAAGGCTACACGTTTAGACGTACACATCACACCAAATCTTTTCGAGTTACAACGTGTTGTTTAGGAGATACAATCTAATTTTGTACGATGCATTATTTCTTCTCTTAAAGTGTTTCCAATATGTACGTATTTGTCTTTACTCTGCAACACTGTATTTCCTTATAACGTGGTATTCTTACATATTCTTTCGAGAGAAAACTCTCCTGTGCATTCCCTTTTGTGGCTACACACTTAGACATACACGCAACACCAAAGCTTTTCGAGTTACAACTTGTTGTTTAGGAAAAACAAGATAATTTCGCAGGATGCGGGATTTCGTTAAAACGTGATTTTCTGACAAATTTTGAAGAAAGAAAATTCTCCAATGGGTTCTCTTTTGAGGCTACACGTTTAGACGTACACGCCACATGAAGTCCTTTCGAGTTACCACGTGTTGTTTAGTAGATACAAGCTAATTTTTTACGATGCATTATTTCTTCTTGTAAAGTGTTTCCAACAAGTATGTATTTGTCTTTACTCTGCAACACTGTATTTCCTTATAACGTTTTATTCTTACATGTTCTTTCTAGAGAAAACTCTCCTGTGCATACTCTTTAGAGGCTACACGCTTAGACATACACGCAACAACAAAGCTTTTCGAGTTACAATGTGTTGTTTAGGAAAAACAAGATAATTTTGCACGATGCGGGATTTACTTAAAACGTGGTTTTTCTGACAAATTTTGAAGAAAGAAAGTTATCCTGTGGGTCCTCTTTTGAGGCTACACGTGTAGACATACGAGCCACACCAAATCTTTTCGAGTTACAACGTGTTGTTTAGGAGATACAAGCTAATTTTGTATGATGCATTATTTCTTCTCTTAAAGTGTTTCCAATAGGTACGTAAATGTCTTTTCTGTGCAACACTGTATTTCCTTATAACGTTGTATTCTTACATGTTCGTTCAAGAGAAAACTCTCCTGTGCATTCTCTTTTGAGGCTACACGCTTAGACATACACGCAACACCAAAGCTTTTCGAGTTACAACGTGTTGTTTAGGAAAAACTAGAAAATTTTGCACGAAGCGAGATTTCCATACAACGTGGTTTCTGACAAATTTTGATGAAAGAAAATTCTCCTATGGGTTCTCTTTTGAGGCTACACGTTTAGACGTACACGCCACACCAATTCTTTTCGAGTTACCACGTGTTGTTTAGGAGATACAAGCTAATTTTTTACAATGAATTATTTCTTCTCGTAAAGTGTTTCCAACAAGTATGTATTTGTCTTTACTCTGCAACACTGTATTCCTTATAACGTTGTATTCTTACATGTTCTTTCGAGAGAAAACTCTCCTGTGTGTACTCTTTAGAGGCTACACGCTTAGACATACACGCAACACCAAAGCTTTTCGAGTTACAACGTGTTGTTTAGGAAAAACAAGATAATTTTGCACGATGCGGGCTTTCCTTAAGACGTGGTTTTCTGACAAATTTTGACGAAAGAAAGTTCTCCTGTGGGTTCTCTTTTGAGGCTACACGTGTAGTCGTACGAGCCACACCAAATCTTTTCTAGTTACAACGTGTTGTTTAGGAGATACAATCTAATTTTTTACGATGCATTATTTCTTCTCTTAAAGTGTTTCCAATAGGTACGTATTTGTCTTTACTCTGCAACACTGTATTTCCTTATAACGAGGTATTCTTACATATTCTTTCAAGAGAAAACTCTCCTGTGCGTTCTCTTTTGAGGCTACACGCTTAGACATACACGCAACACCAAAGCTTTTCGAGTTACAACGTGTTCTTTAGGAAAAACAAGATAATTTCGCACGATTCGAGATTTCCTTAAAACGTGGTTTCTGACAAATTTTGATGAAAGAAAATTCTCCTGTGGGTTCGCTTTTGAGGCTACACGTTTAGACGTACACGTCACATCAAATCTTTTCGAGTTACAACGTGTTGTTTAGGAGATACAAGCTAATTTTTTACGATGCATTATTTCTTCTCGTAAAGTGTTTCCAATATGTACGTATTTGTCTTTACTCTGCAACACTGTATTTCCTTATAACGTGGTATTCTTACATATTCGTTCGATAGAAAACTCTCCTGGGCATTCCCTTTAGAGGCTACACACTTAGATATACAAGAAACACCAAAGCTTTTCGAGTTACAACTTGTTGTTTAGGAAAAACAAGATAATTTCGCACGATGCGGGATTTCCTTATAACGTGGTTTTCTGACAAATTTTGAAGAAAGAAAATTCTCCTGTGGGGTCTCTTTTGAGGCTACACTTTGAGACGTACATGTCAAACCAAATCTTTTCGAGTTACCCCTTGTTGTTTAGGAGATACAAGCTTATATTTTATGATCCGTCATTTCTTCTCGTAAAGTGTTTCCAATATTTGCGTTTTTGTCTTTACTCTGCAACACTGTATTTCCTTATAACGTTGTAGTCTTACATGTTCCTTCGAGAGAAAACTCTCCTGTGCATTCTCTTTTGGGGCTTCACGCTTAGATATACACGCAACACCAAAGCTTTTTGAGTTACAACGTGTTGTTTAGGAAAAACAAGATAATTTTGCACGATGCGGGATTTCCTTAAAACGTGGTTTTCTAATTTTGATGAAAGAAAATTCTCCTGTTGGTTCTCTTTTGAGGCTACACGTTTAGACGTACACGCCAAACCAAATCTTTTCGAGTTACCACGTGTTGTTTAGGAGATACAAGGTAATTTTGTATGATGTATTATTTCTTCTCGTAAAGTGTTTACAATATGTACTTATTTGTCTTTACTCTGCAAAATTGTATTTCCTAATAACGTGGTATTCTTACAAATTCTCTCGAGAGAAAACTATCCTGTGCCTTCTCTTTTGAGGCTCCACACTAAGACATACACGCAACACTAAAGCTTTTCGAGTTACAATATGTTGTTTAGGAAAAAGAAGATGATTTCACATGATGCGGGATTTCCTTAAAACATGGTTCTGTGAAAAATTTTGATGAAAGAAAATTCTCCTGTGGTTTCTCCTTTGAGGCTACACGTTTAGACGTACAGGCCACACCAAATCTTTTCGAGATACAACTTGTTGTTTAGGAGATACAAGCTAATTTTGTACTATGCGTTAATTCTTCTCGTAAAGTGTTTCCAATACGTACGTGTTTGTCTTTACACTGCAACATTGTATTTCCTTATAACGTGGCATTCTTACATATTCTTTGAGAGAAAACTCTCCTGTGCTTTCTCTTTTGAGGCTACACGCTTAGACATACACGCAACACCAGAGCTTTTCGAGTTACAACGTGTTGTTTAGGAAAAACAAGATAATTTCGCACAATGCGAGATTTCCATAAAACGTGGTTTCAGACAAATTTTGATGAAAGAAAATTCTCCTGTGGGATCTCTTTTGAGGCTACACGTTTAGACGTACACGCCACACCAAATCTTTTCGAGTAACAACGTGTTGTTTAGGAGATTCAAGCTAATTTTGTACGATGCGTTAATTCTTCTCGTAAAGTGTTTCCAATATGTACGTATTTGTCTTTACTCTGCAACACTGTATTTCCTTATAACGGGGTATTCTTACATATTCTTTCGAGAGAAAACTCTCCTGTGCATTCCCTTTTGAGGCTACACACTTAGACATACACGCAAACCAAAGCTTGTCGAGTTACAACTTGTTGTTTAGGAAAAACAAGATGATTTCGCAGGATGCGGGATTTCGTTAAAACGTGGTTTTCTGACAAATTTTGAAGAAAGAAAATTTTCCAGTGGGTTCTCTTTTGAGGCTACACTTTTAGACGTACACGCCAAACCAAATGTTTTCGAGTTTCCACTTTTTCTTTAGGAGATACAAGCTAATATTGTATGATGCGTAATTTCTTCTCGTAAAGTGTTTCCAATAAGTACGTATTTGTCTTTACTCTGCAACACTGTATTTCCTTATAACTTTGTATTCTTACATGTTCTTTCGAGAGAAAACTCTCCTGTGCATTCTCTTTTGAGGCTACATGCTGAGACATACACGCAACACCAAAGCGTTTCGAGGTACAAGGTGTTGTTTAGGAAAAACAAGATAATTTCGCACGATGCGGGATTTCCTTAAAACGTGGTTTTCTGACAAATTTTGACGAAAGAAAATTCTCCTTTGTGTTCTCTTTTGAGGCTACACGTTTAGACGTACACGCCAAACCAAATCTTTTCGAGTTACCACGTGTTGTTTTGGAGATACAAGCTAATTTTGTACGATGCGTTATTTCTTCTCCTAAAGTGTTTCCAATATGTACTTATTTGCCTTTACTCTGCAAAATTGTATTTCTTTATAACGTGGTATTCTTACATACTCTTTCGAGAGAGAACTCTCCTGTGCCTTCGCTTTTGAGGCTCCACGCTTAGACATACACGCAACACCAAAGCTTTTTGAGTTACAACATGTTGTTTAGGAAAAAGAAGATGATTTCGCATGATGCGGGATTTCCTTAAAACGTGGTTTTCTGAAAAATTTTAACGAAAGAAAATTGTCCTGTGGGTTCTCTTTTGAGGCAACACGTTTAGATGTACACGCCACACCAAATCTTTTCGAGTTACAACGTGTTGTTTAGGAGATACAAGTTAATTTTTTACGATGCGTTATTTCTTCTCATAAAGTGTTTCCAATATGTACGTATCTGTCTTTACTCTGCAACACTCTATTTCCTTATAACGTGGTATTCTTACATATTCTTTATAGAAAAAACTCTCCTTTACATTCTCTTTTGAGGCTACACGCTTAGACATACACACAACACCAAAGATTTTCGAGTTACAACGTGCTGTTTAGGAAAAACAAGATAATTTTGCATGATGAGGGATTTCCTTATAACGTGGTTTTCTGACAAATTTTGAAGAAAGAAAATTCTCCTGTGGGGTCTCTTTTGAGGCTACACTTTTAGACGTAAACGCCAAACCAAATCTTTTCGAGTTACCACTTGTTGTTTAGGAGATACAAGCTTATATTTTATGATGTGTCATTTCTTCTAGTAAAGTGTTTCCAATATGTACGTATTTGTCTTTACTCTCCAACACTGTATTTCCTTATAACGTTGTATTCTTACATGTTCTTTCGAGAGAAAACTCTCCTGTGCATTCGCTTTTGAGGCTACATGCTGAGACATACACGCAACACCAAAGCTTTTCGTGTTACAAGTTGTTGTTTAGGAAAAACAAGATAATTTCGCACGATGGGGGATTTCCTTAAAATGTGGTTTTCTGACAAATTTTGACGAAAGAAAATTCTCCTTTGTGTTCTCTTTGGCGGCTACACGTTTAGATGTACACGCCAAACCAAACCTTTTCGAGTTACCACGTGTTATTTAGGAGATACAAGCTTATTTTGTCCGATGCGTTATTTCTTCTCCTAAAGTGTTTCCAATATGTACTTATTTGCCTTTACTCGGCCTAAATGTATTTCTTTATAACGTCTATTCTTACATATTCTTTCGAGAGAAAACTCTCCTGTGCCTTCGCTTTTGAGGCTCCATGTTTAGACATACACGCAACACCAAAGTTTTTTGAGTTACAACATGTTGTTTAGGAAAAAGAAGATGATTTCGCATGATGCGGGATTTCCTTAAAACGTGGTTTTCTGAAAAAATTTAACGAAAGAAAATTGTCCTGTGGGTTCTCTTTTGAGGCTACACGTTTTGACGTACACGCCACACCAAATCATTTCGAGTTACAACGTGTTGTTTAGGTGATACAAGTTAATTTTTTACGATGCGTTATTTCTTCTCGTAAAGAGTTTCCAATATGTACGTATTTGTCTTTACTCTGCAACAATGTATTTCCTTATAACGTGGTATTCTTACATATTCTTTCGAGAAAAAAACTCTCCTTTACATTCTCTTTTGAGGCTACATGCTTAGACATACACGCAACACCAAAGCTTTTCGAGTTACAACTTGTTGTTTGGGAAAAACAAGATAATTTTGCACGATGAGGGATTTCCTTAAAACGTGGTTTTCTCACATATTTTGACGAAAGAAAATTCTCCTGTGGGTTCTCTTTTGAGGCTACACGTTTAGCCGTACACGCCACACCAAATCCTTTCGAGTTACAACCTGTTGTTTAGGAGATACAAGCTAATTTTGTATGATGCATTATTTCTTCTCATAAAGTGTTTCCAATACATACGTATTTGTCTTTACTCTGCAACACTGTATTTCCTTATAATGTGATATTCTTACATATTCTTTCGAGGGAAAACTCTCCTGTGTGTTCTCTTTTGAGGCTACATGCTTAGACATACACACAACACCAAAGCTTTTCGAGTTACAATGTGTTGTGTAGGAAAAACTAGATAATTTCGCACAATGCGTGATTTCCTTAAAACGTGGTTTCTGACAAATTTTGATGAAAGAAAATTCTCCTGTGGGTTCTCTTTTGAGGCTACACGTTGAGACGTACATGTCACACCAAATCTTTTCGAGTTACAACGAGTTGTTTAGGAGACACAAGCTAATTTTGTAAGATGCGATATTTCTTCTCTTAAAGTGTTTCCAATATGTACGTATTTGTCTTTACTCTGCAACACTGTATTTCCTTATAACGTGGTATTCTTACATATTCTTTCGAGAGAAAATTCTCCTGTGCATTCCCTTTTGTGGCTACACACTTAGTCATACACGCAACACCAAAGCTTTTCGAATTACAACTTGTTGTTTAGGAAAAACAAGATAATTTCGCAGGATGCAGGATTTCGTTAAAACGTGATTTTCTGACAAATTTTGAAGAAAGAAAATTCTCCTATGGGTTCTCTTTTGAGGCTACACGTTTAGACGTACACGCCACACCAAGTCCTTTCGAGTTACCACTTGTTGTTTAGGAGATACAAGCTAATTGTTTACAATGCGTTATTTCTTCTCGTAAAGTGTTTCCATCAAGTATGTATTTGACTTTACTCTGCAACACTGTATTCCCTTATAACGTTGTATTCTTACATGTTCTTTTGAGAGAAAACTCTCCTGTGCGTACTCTTTAGAGGCTACACGCTTAGACATACACGCAATGCCAAAGCTTTTCGAGTTACAATGTGTTGTTTAGGAAAAGCAAGATAATTTCACACGATGCGAAATTTCCATAAAACGTGGTTTTCTGAAAGATTTTGACGAAAGAAAGTTTTCCTGTGGGTTCTCTTTTGAGGCTCCACGTATAGAGGTACGAGCCACAACAAATCTTTTCGAGTTCCAATTGTTGTTTAGGAGATACAAGATAATTTTGTACGATGTGTTATTTCTTCTCTTAAAGTGTTTCCAATACGTACGTATTTGTCTTTACTCTGCAACACTGTATTTCCTTTTAACGTAGTATGCTTACATATTCTTTCGAGAGATAATTCTCCTGTGCCTACTCTTTTGAGGCTACACGCTTACCCATACACGCAATACCAAAGCTTTTCGAGTTTCGACGTGTTGTTTCGGAAAAACAAGATCGTTTCACACGATGCTGGATTTCCTTAAAACGTGCTTTTCTGAAAAATTTTGGCGAGAGAAAATTCTCCTGTGGGTTCTCTTTTGAGGCTACACGTTTAGACGTACACGCCACACCAAAACTTTTCGAGTTACAACTTGTTGTTTAGGAGATAAAAGCTAATTTTGTAGGATGCTTTATTTCTTCTCGTAAAGTGTTTCCAATACGTATGTATTTGTCTTTACTCTGCAACACTGTATTTCCTTATAACGTGGTATTCTTACATATTCTTTCGAGAGAAAACTCTCCTGTGCCTTCTCTTTTGAGGCTACATGCTTAGACATACAGGCAAACCCAAGCATTTCGTGTTACAACGTGTTGATAGGAAAAATAAGATAATTTTGCACGATGCAGGATATCCTTAAAACGTGGTTTTCTGAAAAAGTTTGACGAAAGAAAATTCTGCTGTTGGTTCTCTTTTGAGGCTACACATTTAGACGTACACGCCACACCAAAACCTTTCGAGTTGCAACGTGTTGTTTAGGAGATACAAGCTAATTTTGTATGATGCTTTATTTCTTCTCGTAAAGTGTTTCCAATATGTACGTATTTGTCTTTACTCTGCAACATTGTATTTTCTTATAACGTGGTATTCTTACATATTCTTTCGAGAGAAAACTCTCCTGTGCCTTCTCTTTTGAGGGTACACGCTTAGGCATACAGGCAAAACCAAAGCATTTCGTGTTACAACATGTTGATTAGGAAAAATAAGATAATTTCTCACGATGCGGGATTTCCATAAAACGTGGTTTTCTGACAAATTTTGACGGAAGAAAATTCTCCTGTTGGTTCTCTTTTGAGGCTACACGTTTAGACGTACACGACACACCAAATCTTTTCGAGTTACAACGTGTTGTATAGGAGATACAAGCTAATTTTGTTAGAAGCTTTATTTCTTCTCGTAAAGTGTTTCCAATACGTATGTATTTGTCTTTACTCTGCAACACTGTATTTCCTTATAACGTGGTATTCTTACATATTCTTTCGAGAGAAAACTCTCCTGGACCTTCTATTTTGAGGCTACATGCTTAGACATACACGCAACACCGAAGCTTTTCGAGTTACAACGTGTAGTTTAGGAGATACAAGCTAATTTTGTACGATGCGTTATTTCTTCTCATAAAGTGTTTCCAATACGTACGTTTTTGTCTTTGCTCTGCAACACTGTATTTCCTTATAAGGTGGTATTCTTACATATTCTTTCGATAGAAAACTCTCTTGTGCATTCTCTTTTGAGGCTACAAACTTAGTCATACACGCAACACCAAAGCATTTAGCGTTACAACATGTTGATTAGGGGAAAAAAAGATACTTTCCTTAAAACGTGGTTTTCTGAAAAATTTTGACGAAAGGAAATTCTCCTGTGGGTTCTGTTTTGAGGCTACACGTGTACACGTACACGCCCCACCAAATCCTTTCGAGTTACAACGTGCTGTTTAGGAGATACAAGCTAATTTTGTATGATACGTTATTTCTTTTCGTAAAGTGTTTCCAATAGAGTACGTATTTGTCTTTGCTCTGAGACACTGTGTTTCCTAATAAAGTGGTATTCTTACATATTCTTTCCATAGAAAACTCACCTGTGCGTTCTCCTTTGAGGCTACACGATTTGACATACATGCAACACCAAAGCTTTTCGCATTACAACGTGTTGATTAGGAAAAACAAGATAATTTCGCAGGATGCAGGATTTCCTTAAAACGTGGTTTTCTGACAATTTTGACGAAAGAAAATTCTCCTGTGGGTTCTCTTTATAGGCTACACGTTTAGACGTACACGCCACACCAAATCTTTTCGAGTTACAACGTGTTGTTTAGGAGATACAAGCTAATTTTGTTTTTTTCGTCAAAATTTGTCAGAAAACCACGTTTTAAGGAAATCCCGCATCGTGCGAAATTAACTTTTTTTTTTCCTAAACAACACGTTTTAACAGGAAAAGCTTTGCTGTTGCGAGTATATCTAAGCATGTAGCCTCAAAAGAGATCGCACATGAGAGTTTGCTCTCGAAAGAATATGTAAGAATACCACGTTATAAGGAAATACATTGTTGCAGAGTAAAGACAAATACATACGTATTGGAAACACTTTACAAGAAGAAATAACGCCTCGTACAAAATTAGCTTGTATCGCCTAAACAACACTTTGTAACTCCAAAACATTTGGTGTGGCATGTACGTCTAAACGTGTAGCATTAAAAGAGAACCAACAGGAGAATTTTCTGTCGTCCAAATTTATCAGAAAACAACGTTTTAAGGAAATCCCGCATCGTGCGAAATTATCTTGTTTTTCCTAAACAAAGTGTTATAACTCGAAAAGCTTTGGTGTTGCGTGTATGTCTAAGCATGTAGCCTCAAAAGAGAAGGCACAGGAGAGTTTTCTCTTGAAAGAATATGTAACAATACCACGTTATAAGGATATACAGTATTGCAGAGTAAAGACAAATACGTATTGGAAACACTTTACTAGAAGAAATAACGCATCTTACAAAATTAGCTTGCATCTCCTAAACAACACGTTGTAACTCGAAAAGATTTGGTGTGGCCTGTACGTTTAAATATGTAGCCTCAAAGGAGAAATCACAGGAGAATTTTCTTTCATCAAAATTTGTCAGAAAACCACGTTTTAAGGAAATCCCAAATCGTGCGAAATTATCTTGTTTTTCCTAAACAACACATCGTATCTCGAAAAGCTTTGGTGTTGCGTGTATGTCTAAGCGTGTAGCCTCAAAACAGAAGGCGCAGGAGAGTTTTCTCTCGAAAGAATATGTAAGAATACCACATTATAAGGAAATACAGTGTTGCAGAGTAAAGACAAACATGTACGTATTGGAAAGACTTTACAAGAAGAAATAACGCATCATAAAAATTAGCTTGTATCTCTTAAACTACACGTTGTAACTTGAAAAGATTTGGTGTAGCTTGTATGTCTAAACGTGTAGCCTCAAAAGAGAACCCACAGGAGAATTTTCTTTCGTCAATTTTTTTTCAGAAAGCCACGTTTTAAGGAAATCCCGCAACATGCGAAATTATCTTGTTTTTCCTAAACAACACGTTGTAACTCGAAAACCTTTGGTGTTCTGTCTATGTCTAAGCGTGCAGCCTCAAAAGAGAAGTCACAGGAGAGTTTTCTCTCGAAAGAATATGTAATAATACCACGTTATATGGAAATACAGTGTTGCAGAGTAAAGACATATAGGTACATGTTGGAAACACTTTATGAGAAGAAATAACGCATCGTAAAAAATTAGCTTGTATCTCCTAAACAACACGTTGTAACTCGAAAAGCTTTGGTGTTGCGTGTATATTTAAGCGTGTAGCTTCAAAAGAGAACACACAGGAGAGTTTTCTCTCGAAAGAATATGTAAGAATACCACATTATTATTAAATAGAGTGCTGCAGAGTAAAGACAAATATGTATATATTGGAAACACTTTACGAGAAGAAATAACGCATCGTACAAAATTAGCTTGTAACTCCTAAACAACACGTTGTACTCGAAAATATTTGGTGTGGCATGTACGTCTAAACGTGTAGCCTCAAAAGAGAACACACAGGAGAAATTTCTTTCGTCAAAATTTGTCAAAAAACAAAGTTTTGATGAAATCCCGCATCGTGAGAAATTATCTTGTTTTTCCTAATCAACAAGTTGTAACTCGAAAAGCTTTGGTGTTGCGTGTATATCTAAGCGTGTAGCCTCAAAAGAGAAGGCACAGGAGAGTTTTCTCTTGAAAGAATACGTAAGAATACCACGTTATAAGGAAATACAGTGTTGCAGAGTAAAGACAAATACGTACCTATTGAAAACACTTAAACTTTACGAGAATAAAAAATGCATCGTAAAAAATTAGCTTGTATCTCATAAACAACACGTTGTAACTCGAAAAGATTTGGTGTGGCGTGTACGTCTAAACGTGTAGCCTCAAAAGAGAACCCACAGGAGAATTTTCTTTCGTCAAAATTTGTCAGAAAACCACGTAATAAGGAAATCCCGCATTGTGCGAAATTATCTTGTTTTTCCTAAACAACACATTGTAACTCGAAAATCTTTGGTGTTGTGTGTATGTCTAAGCGTGTAGCCTCAAAAGAGAAGGCACAGGAGAGTTTTCTCTCGAAAGAATATGTAAGAATACCACGTTATAAGGAAATACAGTGTTGCAGAGTAAAGACAAATACTTACGTATTGGAAAAACTTTAAGAGAAGAAATAACGCATCTTAAAAAATTAGGTGATATCTCCTAAACAACACGTTGTAACTCAAAAAGATTTCATGTGGCATGTACGTCTAAACGTGTAGCCTTCAAAAGAGAACCCACAGGAGAATTTTCTTTTGTCAAATTTTGTCTGAAAACCACGTTTTAAGGAAATCCAGCTTCGTGCGAAATTATCTTGTTTTTCCTAAACAACACGTTGTAACCCGAAACGCTTTGGTGTTGCGTGTATGTCTAAGCGTGTAGCTTCAAAAGAGAAGGCACAGGAGAGTTTTCTCTCAAAAGAATATGTAAGAATACCACGTTATAAGGAAATACAGTGTTGCAGAGTAAAGAGAAGTACGTATGTACTGGAAACACTTTACGAGAAGAAATAACGCATCTTACAAAATTAGGTTGTATCTCCTAAACAACACGTTGTAACTCAAAAAGATTTGGTGTGGCGTGTATGTCTAAACGTGTAGCCTCAAAAGAGAGCCCACAGGAGAATTTTCTTTTGTCAATATTTGTCAGAAAACCACGTTTTAAGGAAATCCCGCATCGGGCGAAATTATCTTGTTTTTCCTAAACAACATGTTGTAACTCGAAAAGCTTTCGTATTGCGTGTATGTCTACGAGTGTAGCCTCAAAAGAGAAGGCACAGGAGAGTTTTCTCTCAAAAGAATATGTAAGAATAACACGTTATAAGGAAATACAATGTTGTAGAGAAAAGACAAATACGTACATATTGGAAACACTTAAACTATACGAGAAGAAATAATGCATCGTACAAAATTAGTTTGTATCTCCTAAACAGCACGTTGTAACTCGAAAAGATTTGGTGTGGCGTGTACGTCTAAACGTGTAGCCTCATAGAGAACGCACAGGAAAATTTTCATTCATCAAAATTTGTCAGAAACCACGTTTTAAAGAAATCCCGCATTGTGCGAAATTATCTTATTTTTCCTAAACAACATGTTATAAATCGAAAAGCTTTGGTGGTGCGTGTATGTCTAAGCATGTAGCCTCAAAAGAGAAGGCACTGGAGAGTTTTCTCGAAAGAATATGTAAGAATACCACGTTATAAGGAAATACTGTGTTGCAGAGTAAAGACAAATACGTACATATTGGAAACACTTTACAAGAAGAAATAACCCATCGTACAAAATTAGCTTGAATCTCCTAAACTACACGTTGTAACTCGAAAAGATTTGGTGTGGCGTGTACGTCTAAACGTGTAGCCTCAAATGAGAACCCACTGGAGAATTTTCGTTCTTCAAATTTTTTTTAGAAAACCACGTTTTAAGGAAATCACGCATCGTGTGAAATTATCTTGTTTTTCCTAAACAACAAATTTTAACTCGAAAAGCTTTGTTGCTGCGTGTATGTCTAAGCGAGTAGCATCAAAAAAGAAGAGGCACAGGAGAGTATTCTCTCGAAAGAATACATAAGAATACCACATTATAAGGAAATACAGTGTGGCAGAGTAAAGACAAATACATACATAGTGGAAACACTTTACAAGAAGAAATAACGCATCGTACAAAATTAGGTTGTATCTCTTAAACAGCACTTTGTAACTCGAAAAGATTTGGTGTGGCGTGTACATCTAAACGTGTAGCCTCAAAGGAGAACCCACAGGAGAATTTTCTTTCGTCAAAATTTGTCAGAAAACCACGTTTAAGGAAATCCCGCATCGTGTGAAATTATCTTGTTTTTCCTAAAGAACACATTGTAACTCGAAAAGCTTTGGTGTTGCGTGTATGTCTAAGCTTGTAGCCTCAAAAGAGAAGGCAAAGGAGAGTTTTCTCTCAAAAGAATATGTAAGAATACCACGTTATAAGGAAATACAGTGTTGCAAAGTAAAGACAAATACGTACATTTTGGAAACATTTTACGAGAAGAATTAACGCCTCGTTCAAAATTAGTTTGTATCTCCTAAACAACACGTTGTAACTCGAAAAGATTTGGAGTGGCTTGTACGTCTAAACGTGTAGCCTCAAAAGAGAACCCACAGGAGAATTTTCTTTCGTCAAAATTTGTCAGAAAACCACGTTTTAAGGAAATCCGGCATCGTGCGAATTTATCTTGTTTTTCCTAATCAACACGTTGTAACACAAAATGCTTTGGTTTTGCGTGTATGTCTAAGCGCGTAGCCTCAAAAGAAAAGGCACAGGAGAGTTTTCTCTCGAAAGAATATGTAGGAATACCACGTTATAAGGAAATATAGTGTTGCAGAGTAAAGACAAATACGTACCTATTGGAAACACTTAAACTTTACGAGAATAAAAAATGCATCGTAAAAAATTAGCTTGTATCTCATAAACAGCACATTGTAACTCGAAAAGATTTGGTGTGTCGTGTATGTCTAAACATATAGCCTCAAAAGAGAACCCACAGGAGAATTTTCTTTCATCAAAATTTGTCAGAAAACCAAGTTTTAAGGAAATCCCGCATCGTGCGAAATTATCTTGTTTTTCCTAAACAACATGTTGTAACTCAAAAGCTTTGGTGTTGCGTGCATGTCTAAGCGTGTAGCCTAAAAAGAGAAGGCACAGGAGAGTTTTCTCTCGAAAGAATATGTAAGAATACCACGTTATAAGGAAATACAGTTTTGCAGAATAAAGACAAATACGTACCTATTGGAAACACTTAAAGTTTATGAGAAGAAATAACGCATCTTAAAAAATTAGCTTGTATCTCCTAAACAACACATTGTAACTCGAAAAGACTTGGTGTGGCGTGTACATCTAAACGTGTAGCCTCAAAAGAGAACCTACAGGAGAATTTTCTTTCGTCAAAATTTGTCAGAAAACCACGTTTTAAGGAAATCCCATATCGTGCGAAATTATCTTATTTTTCCTAAACAACATGTTGTAACATGAAAAGCATTGGTGTTGTGAGTATGTCTTAGCATGTAGCCTCAAAGGAGAATGCACAGGAGAGTTTTGTCTCGAAAAAATATGTAAGAATACCACGTTATAAGGAAATCGAATGTTGCAGAGTAAAGACAAGTACATACTTATTGGAAACACGTTCCGAGAAGAAATAACGCATCGTAAAAATTAGCTTGTATCTCCTAAACAACACGTTGTAACTCGAAAAGATTTGGTGGGGCGTGTACGTCTAAACGTGTAGCCTCAAAAGAGAACCCACAGGATAATTTTCTTTCGTCAAAATTTGTCAGAAAACCATGTTTTAAGGTAATCCCGCATCGTGCGAAATTATCTTGTTTTTCCTAATCAACATGTTGTAACTCGAAAAGCTTTGGTGTTGTGTGTATGTCTAAGCGTGTAGCCTCAAAAGAGAAGGCACAGGAGAGTTTTCTCTCAAAGAATATGTAAGAATACCACGTTATAAAGAAATACAGTTTTGCAGAATAAAGACAAATATGTATGCATTGGAGAAACTTTAGGAGTAGAAATAACGCATCGTACAAAATTAGCTTGTATCTCCTAAACAACACGTTGTAACTCGAAAATATTTGGTATGGCGTGTATGTCTAAACATGTAGCCTCAAAAGAGAACCCACAGGAGAATTTTCATTCGTCAAAATTCGTCAGAAAACCACGTTTTAAGGAAATCCTGCATCGTGACAAATTATCTTGTTTTGCCTAAACAACACCTTGTAATTCGAAAAGCTTTGGTGTTGCGTGTATGTCTAACCTTGTAGCCTCAAAAGAGAAGGCACAGGAGAGTTTTCTCTCGAAAGAATATGTAAGAATACCACGTTATAAGGAAATACAGTGTTGCAGAGCAAAGACAAATACATACGTATTGGAAACACTTAAACTTTACGAGAAGAAATAACTTATCGTAAAAAATTAGCTTGTATCTCCTAAACAACACGTTGTAACTCGAAAAGACTTGGTGTGGCGTGTAAGTCTAAACGTGTAGCCTCAAAAGAGAACCCACAGGAGAATTTTCTTTGTCAAAATTTGTCAGAAAACCATGTTTTAAGGAAATCCTGCATCTTGCAAAATTATCTTTTTCCTAAACAACTCATCTTAACGCATAAAGCTTTGGTGTTGCGTGTATGTCTAAGCATGTAGCCTCAAAAGAGAAGGCACAGGAGAGTTTTCTCTCAAAACAATATGTAAGAATACCACGTTATAAGGAAATACAGTGTTGCAGAGTAAAGACAATTACGTACGTATTGGAAACACTTAAACATTAGAGAAGAAATAAAGCATCATACAAAATTAGCTTATATCACCTAAACAACACGTTGTAACTCGAAACGATTTGGTGTGGCGTTTACAATTAAACATGTAGCCTTAAAAGACAACCCACAGGAGAATTTTCTTCGTCAAAATTTGTCAGAAAACCATGTTTTAAGGAAATCCCGCATCGTTCGAAAATATCTTGTTTTTTCTAAACAACACATCGTAACTCGAAAAGCTTTGGTGTTGCGTGTATGTCTAGGCGTGTAGCCTCAAAAGAGACGGCAATGGAGAGTTTTCTCTCGAAAGAATATGTAAGAATACCACGTTATAAGGAAATACAGTGTTGCAGAGTAAAGACAAATAAGCACTTATTGGAAACACTTAAACTTTACGAGAAGAAATGATGCATCATACAAAATTAGCTTGTATCTCCTAAACAGCACGTTGTAACTTGAAAAGATTTGGTGTGGCGTGTATATCTAAACGTGTAGCCTCAAAAGAAAACCCACAAGAGAATTTTCTTTCCTCAAAATTTGTCAGAAAACCACGTTTTAAGGAAATCCCGCATCGTGTGTAATTATCTTGTTTTTCCTAAACAACACGTTGTAACTCGAAAAGCTTTGGTGTTGCGTGTAAGTCTTAGCGTGTAGCCTCAAAAGAGACGGCAATGGAGAGTTTTCTCTCGAAAGAATATGTAAGAATACCACGTTATAAGGAAATAAAGTGTTGCAGAGTAAAGACAAATAAGTACGTAATGGAAAAACTTAAACTTTATGAGAAATAATAACACATCGTAAAAAATAGCTTGTATCTCCTAAACAACACGTTGTAACTTGAAAGGATTTGGTGCGGCATATATGACAAAACGTGTAGCCTCAAAAGAGAACCCATAGGAGAATTTTCTTTCGTCAATATTTGTCAGAAAACCACATTTTAAGGAAATCCCGCATCGTGCGAAATTATCTTGTTTTTCCTAAACAACACGTTGTAACTTGAAAAGCTTTGGTGTTGCGTGTATTTCTAAGCGTGTAGCATCAAAAGAGAAGGCACAGGAGAGTTTTCTCTCGAAAGGATATGTAAGAATACCACGTTATAAGGAAATACAGTGTTGCAGAGTAAAGACAAATACGTACATATTGGAAACACTTAAACTTTACGAGAAGAAATAACTTATCGTACAAAATTAGCTTGTATCTCCTAAACAACACGTTGTAACTCGAAAAGATTTGGTGCGGCATGTGCGTCTAAACGTGTAGCCTCAAAAGAGAACCCACAGTAGAATTTTCTTTCCTCAAAATTTTTCAGACAACCACATTTTAAGGAAATCCGGCATTGTGCGAAATTATCTATTTTTTCCTAAACAAAACGTCCTGACTCGAAAATCTTTGGTGTTGCGTGTATGTCTAAGCGTGTAGCCTCAAAAGAGAAGGCACAGGAGAGTTTTCTCTCGAAAGAATATGTAAGAATACCATGTTATAAGGAAATACAGTGTTGCAGATTAAAGACAAATACGTATATATTGGAAACATTTTACGAGAAGAAATAATGCTTCGTACAAGCTTGTATCTCCTAAACAACACGTTTTAACTCAAAATGATTTGGTGTGGCGTGTACGTCTAAACGTGTAGCCTCAAAAGAGAACCCACAGGAGAATTTTCTTTCGTCAAAATTTGTTAGAAAACCACATTTTAAGGAAATACTGCATCGTGCGAAATTATCTTGTTTTTCCTAAACAACACTTCGTAACTCGAAAAGCTTTGGTTTTGTGTGTATGTCTAATCATGTAGCCTCAAAGGTGAAGGCACAGGAGAGTTTTCTCTCGAACGAATATGTAAGAATACCACCTTATAAGGATATACAGTGTTGCAGAGAAAAGACAAATACGTACATATTGGAAACACTTAAACTTTACGAGAAGAAATAATGCATCGTACAAAATTAGCTTGTACCTCCTAAACAACACGTTGTAACTCGGAAAGATTTGATGTGGCTTGTACGTCTAAAAGTGTAGCCTCAAAAAAGAACCCACAGGAGAATATTCTTAGGTCAAAATTTGTCAGAAAACCACGTTTTAAGGAAATCCCGCATCGTGCGAAATTATCTTTTTTTTCCTAAACAACACGTTGTAACTCCAAAAGCTTTGGTGTTGCATGTATGTCTAAGCATGTAGCCACAAAAGAGAATGCACAGGAGTGTTTTCTCTCCAAAGAATATGTAAGAATACCACGTTATAAGGAAATACAGTGTTGCAGAGTAAAGACAAATACATATATATTGGAAACACTTAAACTTTATGAGAAGAAATAATGCATCATACAAAATTAGCTTGTATCTCCTAACAGCACGTTGTAACTCGAAAAGATTTGGTGTGGCGTGTACTTCTAAACGTGTAGCCTCAAAAGAGAACCACACAGGAGAATTTTCTTTCGTCAAAATTGGTCAGTAAACCACGTTTTAAGGAAATCCCACATCTAGCGAAATTATCTTGTTTTTCCTAAACAACATGTCGTAACTCGAAAAGCTTTGGTGTTGCGTGTATGTCTAAGCGTGTAGCCTCAAAAGAGAAGGCACAGGAGACTTTTCTCTCTAAAGAATATGTAAGAATACCACGTTATAAGGAAATACAGTGTTGCAGAGTAAAGACAAATACCTACGTATTGGAAACACTTTAGAAGAAGAAATAATGCATCGTACAAAATTAGCTTGTATCTCCTAAACTACACGTTATAACTCGAAAAGATTTGGTGTGGGGTGTACGTATAAACGTGTAGCCTCAAAAGAGAACCCACAGGAGTATTTTCTTTCATCAAAATTTTTTCAGAAAACCACGTTTTAAGGAAATCCCGCATCGTGCGAAATTATCTTGTTTTTCCTAAACAACACGTTGTAACTCGAAATGCTTTGGTGTTGCATGTATGTCTAACCATGTAGCCACAAAAGGGAATGCACAGTAGAGTTTTCTCTCCAAAGAATATGTAAGAATACCACGTTATAAGGAAATACAGTGTTGCAGAGTAAAGACAAATACATACATATTGGAAATACTTAAACTTTATGAGAAGAAATAATGCATCATACAAAATTAGCTTGTATCTCCTAACAGCACGTTGTAACTCGAAAAGATTTGGTGTGGCGTGTACTTCTAAACGTGTAGCCTCAAAAGAGAACCACACAGGAGAATTTTCTTTTGTCAAAATTTGTCTGAAAACCATGTTTTAAGGAAATCCCGCATCGTTGGAAATTACCTTGTTTTTCCTAAACAACACGTTGTCACTCGAAAAGCTTTGGTGTTGCGTGTATGTCTAAGCGTATAGCCTCAAAAGAGAAGGCACAGGAGAGTTTTCTCTCGAAATAATATGTAAGAATACCACGTTATAAGGAATTACAGTGTTGCAGAGTAAAGCAAATACATACGTATTGGAAACACTGTACAAGAAGAAATAACGCATCATACAAAATTAGCTTGTATCTCCTAAACAATACGTTGTAACTTGGAAAGATTTGATGTGGCTTGTACGTCTAAACGTGTGGCCTCAAAGGAGAACCCACAGGATAATATTCTTTAGTCAAAATTAGTCAGAAAACCACGTTTTAAGGAAATCCCGCATCGTGCGAAATTATCTTGGTTTTCCTAAAGAACACGTTGTAACTCGAAAAGCTTTGCTGTTGCGTGAATGTCTAAGCGCGAAGCCTCAAAAGAGAAGGCACAGGATAGTTTTCTCTTGAAAGAATATGTAAGAATACCAAGTTATAAGGAAATACAGTGTTGCAGAGTAAAGACAAATACGTAATTATTGGAAACACTTTACAAGAAGAAATAACGCATCATACAAAATTAGCTTGTTTCTCCTAAGCTACACGTTGTAACTCGAAAAGATTTGGTGTGGCGTGTACATCTAAACGTGTAGCCTCAAAAGAGAACCCACAGGAGAGTTTTCTTTCGTCAAATTTTTTTTCAGAAAACCACGTTTTAAGGAAATCCCGCATCGTGCTAAATTATCTTGTTTTTCGTAAACAACACGTTGTCACTCGAAAAGCTTTGGTGTTGCGTGTGTGTCTAAGCTTGTATCCCCAAAGAGAACGCACAGGAGAGTTTTCTCTCCGAAGAATATGTAAGAATACCACGTTATAAGGAAGGACAGTGTTGCAGAGTAAAGCAAATACATACGTATTGGAAACACTTTACAAGAAGAAATAACGCATCATACAAAATTAGCTTGTATCTCCTAAACAACACATTGTAACTCAGAAAGATTTGATGTGGCTTGTATGTCTAAACGTGTAGCTTCAAAGGAGAACCCACAGGAGAATATTCATTAGTCAAAATTGGTCAGAAAACCACGTTTTAAGGAAATCCCGCATTGTGCGAAATTATCTTGTTTTTCCTAAAGAACACTTTGTAACTCGAAAAGCTTTGGTGTTGCATGTATGTCTAAGCGTGTAGCCTCAAAAGAGAAGGCACAGGAGAGTTTTCTCTCGAAAGAATACGTAAGAATATCACGTTATATGGAAATACAGTGTTGCAGAGTAAAGACAAATACGTACGTATTCGAAACACTTTACAAGAAGAAATAACGCATCGTACAAAATTACGTTGTATCTCCTAAATTACACGTTGTAACTCGAAAAGATTTCGTATGGCGTGTACGTCTAAACATGTAGCCTGAAAAGAGAACCCACAGGAGAATTTTCTTTCGTCAAAATTTTTTCAGAAAACCATGTTTTAAGGAAATCCCGCATCGTGCGAAATTATCTTGTTTTTACTAAAGAACACGTTGTAACTCGAAAAGCTTTGGTGTTTAGTGTATGTCTAAGCGTGTAGCCTCAAAAGAGAACGCACAGGAGTGTTTTCTCTCGAAAGAATATGTAAGCATACCACGTTATTAGGAAATACAGTGTTGCAGAGTCAAGAAAAATATGTACGTATTGGAAACACTTTACGAGAAGAAATAACGCATCAAACAAAATTAGCTTGTATCTCCTAAACAACACGTTGTAACTCGAAATGATTTGGCATGGAATGTACGTCTAAACGTGTAGCCTCAAAAGAGAACCCACAGAAGAATTTTCTTTCGTCAAAATTTGTCAGAAAACAATTTTTTAAGGAAATCCCGTATCGTGCGAAATTATCTTGTGTTTCCAAAACAACACATCGTAACTCGAAAGGTTTGATGTTGCGTGTTTGTCTAAGCGTGTACCCTCAAAAGAGAAGGCACAGGAGAGTTTTCTCTCAAAAGAATAGGTAAGAATACCACGTTATAAAGAAATACAGTGTTGCAGACTAAATACAAATACGTACGTATTGGAAACACTTAAACTTTGCGAGAAGAAATAACTTATCATACAAAATTAGCTTGTATCTCCTAAACAGCACGTTGTAACTCGAAAAGATTTGGTGTGGCATGTACGTCTAAATGTGTAGCCTTAAAAGAGAACCCCCAGGAGAATTTTCTTTCGTCAAAATTTTTCAGAAAACCACGTTTTAAGGAAATCCCGCAACGTGCGAAATTATCTTGTTTTTCCTAAACAACACGTCGTTACTAGAAAAGCTTTGGTGTTGCGTGTATGTCTAAGCATGTAGCCTCAAAAGAGAATGCACTGGAGAGTTTTCTCTCGAAAGAATATGTAAGAATACCACAATATAAGGAAATACAGTGTTGCAGAGTAAAGACAAATATGTACTTATTTGAAACACTTTACGAGGAGAAATAACGCATAGTAAAAAAATTAGCTTGTATCTCATAAACAACACATTGTAACTCGAAAACATTTGGTGTGGCGTGTACGTCTAAAGGTGTAGCCTCAAAAGAGTACCCACAGGAAAATTTTCTTTCGTCAAAATTTGTCACAAAACCACGTTTTAAGGAAATCACGCATCGTGCGAAAAATCTTGTTTTTCCTAAACAACACGTTGTAACTCGAAAAGCTTTGGTGTTGCGTGTATGTCTATGTGTATAGCCTCAAAAGAGAAGGCACAGGAGAGTTTTCTCTGGAAACAATATGTAACAATACCACGTTATAAGGAAATACAGTGTTGCAGAATAAAGACAAATCCATACATATTGGAAACACTTAAACTTTACGAGAAGAAATAATGCGTCGTGCAAAATTAGCTTGTATCTCTTAACAGCACGTTGTAACTAGAAATGATTTGGTGTGGCGTGTACTTCTAAACGTGTAGCCTCAAAAGAGAACCCACAGGAGAATTTTCTTGCGTCAAAATTTGTCAGAAAACCACGGTTTAAGGAAATCCCGCATCATGCGAAATTATCTGGTTATTCCTAAACAACACGTTGTAACTCGAAAAGCTTTGGTGTTTCATGTAAGTCTTAGCGTGTAGCCTCAAAAGAGAAGGCAACGGAGAGTTTTCTCTCAAAAGAATATGTAAGAATACCACGTAAATAGGAACTACAGTGTTGCAGAGTAAAGACAAGTACATACGTATTGGAAACACTTTAGGAGAAGAAATAACGCATCATAAAAAATTAGCTTGTATCTCCTAAACAACACGTTGTAACTCAAAAATATTTGGTGTGGCGTGTGCGTCTAAACGTGTAGCATCAAAAGAGAACCCACAGGAGAATTTTCTTTCGTCAAAATTTATCAGAAAACCACGTTTTAAGGAAATCCCGCATCGTGCAAAATTATCTTGTTTTTCCTAAACAAAACATCGTAACTCGAAAAGCTTTGGCGTTGCTTGTATATCTAATCGTGTAGCCTCAAAAGAGAAGGCACAGGAGAGTTTTCTCTCGAAAGAATATGTAAAAATACCACGTTATAAGGAAATACAGTGTTGCAGAGCAAAGACAAATACGTACGTTTTGGAAACATTTTAGGAGAAGAAATAATGCTTCGTACAAGCTTGTATCTCCTAAACAACACGTTTTAACTCGAAATGATTTGGTGTGGCGTGTACGTCTAAACGTGTAGCCTCAAAAGAGAACCCACAGGAGAATTTTCTTTCTTCAAAATTTGTCAGAAATCCACGTTTTAAGGAAATCTCGCATCGTGCGAAATTATCTTGTTTTTCCTAATCAACACGTTGTAACTCGAAAAGATTTGGTGTTGCGTGTATGTCTAAGCGTGTAGCCTCAAAAGAGAAGGCACAGGAGAGTTTTCTCTCAAAAGAATATGTAAGAATACCACGTTATAAGGAAATACAGTGTTGCAGAGTAAAGACAAATACTTACTTATTGGAAACACTTAAACTTTATGAGAAGAAATAACTTATCATACAAATTTAGCTTGTATCTCCTAAACAGCACGTTGTAACTTAAAAAGATTTGGTGTGTCGTGTAATTCTAAACGTGTAGCCTCAAAAGAGAACCCACAGGAGAATTTTCTTTCATCAAAATTTGTCATAAAACCATGTTATAAGGAAATCCCGCATCGTGCAAAATTATCTTGTTTTTCCTAAACAACACATCTTAACTCGAAAAGCTTTGGTGTTGCGTGTATGTCTAAGCGTGTAGCCTCAAAAGAGAAGGCACAGGAGAGTTTTCACTCAAAACAATATGTAAGAATATCACGTTATAAGGAAATACAGTGTGGCAGAGTAAAGACAAATACCTACTAATTAGAAACACTTAAACTTTACGAGAAGTAATAACGCATCATTTAAAATTAGCTTATATCTCCTAAACAACACGTTGTAAATGGAAAAGATTTGGTCTGGCGTTTACAACTAAACATGTAGGCTTAAAAGAGAACCCACAGGAGAATTTTTTTTCGTCAAAATTTGCCAGAAAAACGTGTTTTAAGGAAATCCCGCATTGTGCGAAATTATCTTGTTTTTCCTAAACAAAACATCGTAACTCGAAAAGCTTTGGTGTCGCGTGTATGTCTAGGCGTGTAGCCTCAAAAGAGAAGGCACAGGAGAGTTTTCTCTCGAAAGAATATGTAAGAATACCACGTTATAAGGAAATACAGTGTTGCAGAGTAAAGACAAATACGCACTTATTAGAAACACTTAAACTTTATGAGAAGAAATAATGCATCGTACAAAATTAGCATGTATCTCCTAAACAGCACGTTGTAACTTGAAAAGATTTGGTGTGGCGTGTACACCTAAACGTGTAGCCTCAAAAGAGAACCCACAGGAGAATTTTCTTTCATCAAAATATGTCAGAAAACCACGTTTTAAGGAAATCCCTCATCGTGTGAAATTATCTTGTTTTTCCTAAACAACATGTTGTAACTCGAAAAGCTTTGGTGTTGCGTGTAAGTCTTAGCGTGTAGCCTCAAAAGAGAAGGCAATGGAGAGTTTTCTCTAGAAAGAATATGTAAGAATACCACGTTATAAGGAAATACAGTGTTGCAGAGTAAAGACAAATACGTACATATTGGAAACACTTTAACATTATGAGAAAAAATAACACATCGTAAAAAATAGCTTGTATCTCCTCAACAACACGTTGTAACTCGAAAAGACTTGGTGTGGCATGTATGACTAAACGTGTAGCCTCAAAAGAAAACCCATAGGAGAATTTTCTTTCGTCAATATTTGTCAGAAAACCACATTTTAAGGAAATCTCGCATCGTGCGAAATTATCTTGTTTTTCCTAAACAACACGTTGTAACTCAAAAAGCTTTGGTGTTGCGTGTATTTCTAAGCTTGTAGCCTCAAAAGAGAACGCACAGGAGAGTTTTCTCTCAAAAGAATATGTAAGAATACCACGTTATAAGGAAATACCGTGTTGCAGAGTAAAGACAACTACGTACGTATTGGAAATCTTTAAGAGAAGAAATAACGCATCGTACAAAATTAGCTTGTATCTCCTAAACAACACGTTATAACCCGAAAAGATTTGGTGTGGCGTGTGTGTCTAAACGTGTAGCATCAAAATAGAACCCACAGGAGAATTTTCTTTCGTCAAAATTTTTCAGAAAACCACGTTTTATGGAAATCTCGCATCGTGCAAAATTTCCTTCTTTTTCCTAAACAAAACGTGGTAACTCGAAAAGCTTTGGAGTTGCGTGTTTGTCTAAGCTTCTAGCCTCAAAAGAGAATGTACAGGAGAGTTTTCCCTCGAAAGAATATGTAAGAATACCACGTTATAAGGAAATACAGTGTTGCAGAGTAAAGACAAATAAGTACATATTGGAAACACTTTACGAGAAGAAATAACGCATCATACAATATTTGCTTGTATCTCCTAAACAACACGTTGTAACTCAAAAATATTTGGTGTGGCTCGTACCTCTACACGTGTAGCCTCAAAAGAGAACCTACAGGAGAACTTTCTTTCGTCAAAATTTGTCAAAAAACCACGTTTTAAGGAAATCCCACATCGTGCAAAATTATCTTGTTTTTCCTTAACAACACGTTGTAACTCGAAAAGCTTTGGTGTTGTGTGAATGTCTGAGCATGTAGTCTCTAAAGAGAATGCACAGGAGAGTTTTCTCTCGAAAGAACATGTAAGAATACAATGTCATAAGGAAAAACAGTGTTGCAGAGTAAAGACAAATATGTACATAAGGGAAACACTTTACGAGAAAAAATAACGCATCGTACAAAATTAGCTTGTATCTCCTAAACAACACGTGGTAACTAGAAAGGATTTGGTGTAGCGTGTACGTCTATACAGGTAGCCTCAAAAGAGAACCCACAGGAGAATTTTCTTTCGTCAAAATTTTTCCTAAAACCACGTTTTAAGGAAATCCCGCATCTTGCGAAATTATCTTGTTTTTCATAAACAACACGTTGTAACTCGAAAAGCTTTGGTGTTGCCTGTATGTCTAAGTGTGTAGCCTCAAAAGGGAACGCACAGGATAGTTTTCTCTCGAAAGAATATGCATGAATTCCACCTTATAAGGAAATACAATGTTTCAGAATAAAGACAAATATGTACGTATGGGAAACACTTTACGAAAAGAATTAACGCAACGTAAAAAATTAACTTGTATCTCCTAAACAACACGTTGTAACTCGAAAATATTTGGTATGGCATGTACGTCTAAACGTGTAGCCTCAAAAGAGAACCCACAGGAGAATTTTCTTTCGTCAAAATTTTTCAGAAAACCACGTTTTAAGGAAATCCCGCATCATGCGAAATCATCTTCTTTTTCCTAAACAACATGTTGTAACTCGAAAAGCTTTGGTGTTGCGTGTATGTGTAAGTGTGGAGCCTCAAAAGAGAAGGCACAGGAGAGTTTTCTCTCAAAATAATAGGTAAGTATACCATGTTATAAGGAAATACAATTTTGCAGAGTAAAGACAAATAAGTACATATTGGAAACACTTTACGAGAAGAAATAACGCATCGTACAAAATTAGCTTGTATCTCCTAAACAACACGTTGTAACTCGAAAAGATTTGGTGTGACGTGTATGTCTAAACGTGTAGCCTCAAAAGAGAACCCACAGGAGAATTTTCTTTCATCAAAATTTGTCAGAAACCACGTTTTAAAGAAATCTCGCATCGTGCAAAATTATCTTGTTTTTCCTAAACAACAGGTTGTAACTGGAAAATCTTTGGTGTTGCCTGTATGTCTAAGCTTGTAGCCTCAAAGGAGAACTCACAGGAGAGTTTTCTCTCGAAAGAATATGTAAGAATACCACGTTATAAGGAAATACAGTGTTGCAGAGTAAAGACAAATACGTACGTATTGGAAACACTTTACAAGAAGAAATAACGCATCGTACAAAATTAGCTTGTATCTCCTAAACAACACGTTGTAACTCGAAAAGATTTGGTATGGCCTATATGTCTAAACGTGTAGCCTCAAAAGAGAAGCCACAGGAGAATTTTCTTTCGTCAAAATTGGTCAGTAAACCACATTTTAAGGAAATCCCGCATCATGCGAAATTATCTTGTTTTTCCTAAACAACCGGTCGTAACTCGAAAAGCTTTGGTGTTGCGAGTATGTCTAAGCATGTAGCCTCAAAAGAGAAGGCATAGGAAGAGAGTTTTCCCTTAAAGAAAATGTAAGAATACCATGTTAAAAAGAAATACAGTGTTGCAGAGTAAAGACAAATACGTACATATTGGAAACACTTTACAAGAAGAAATAATGCATCGTAAAAAATTAGCTTGTATCTCCTAAACTACACGATATAACTCGAAAAGATTTGGTGTGGCGTGTACATCTAAACGTGTAGCCTCAAAAGAGAACCCACAGGAGTATTTTCTTTCGTCAAAATTTTTTCAGAAAACCACGATTTTAGGAAATCCCGCATCGTGCGAAATTATCTTGTTTTTCCTAAACAACACGTTGTAACTCGTGTGCTTTGGTGTTGCATGTATGTCTAAGCATGTAGCCTTCAAAAGAGAACGCACAGGAGAGTTTTCTCTCGAAAGAATATGTAAGAATACCACGTTATAAGGAAATACAGTGTTGCAGAGTAAAGACAAATACGTATGTATTGGAAACACTTTACGAGAAGAAATAAAGCATCGTAAAAAATTAGCTTGTATCTCCTAAACAACACGTTGTAACTCAAAAATATTTGGTGTGGTGTGTGCGTCTAATCGTGTAGCCTCAAAAGAGATCCCACAGAAGAATTTTCGTTCGTCAAATTTTTTCAGAAAACCACGTTTTAAGGAAATCCCACATCATGCGAAATTATCTTGGTTTTCCCAAACAAAACGTCGTAACTCGAAAAGCTTTGGTGTTGCCTCTATGTCTAAGCGTGTAGCCTCAGAAGAGAAGGCACAGGAGAGTTTTCTCTATAAAGAATATGTAAGAATACCACGTTATAAGGAAATACATTGTTGCAGAGTAAAGACAAATACGTTCGTATTGGAAACACTTTACGAGAAGAAATAACGCTTCGTACAAGCTTGTATCTCCTAAACAACACGTTTTAACTCGAAATGATTTGGTGTGGCGTGTACGTCTAAACGTGTAGCCTCAAAAGAGAACCCACAGGAGAATTTTCTTTCGTCAAAATTTGTAAGAAAACCACGTTTTAAGGAAAGCCCACATCATGCGAAATTATATTGTTTTTTCTAATCAACACGTGTAAATCAAAAAGATTTGGTTTTGCGTGTATGTCTAAGCATGTAGCCTCAAATGAGAAGGCACAGGAGAATTTTCTCTCGAAAGAATATGCAAGAATACCACGTTATAAGGAAATACAGTGTTGCAGAGTAAAGACAAATACGTACGTATTGGGAACACTTTACGAGAAGAAATAATGCATCATACAAAATTAGCATGTATCTCCTAAACTACACGTTATAACTCGAAAAGATTTGGTGTGACATGTACATCTAAACGTGTAGCCTCAAAAGATAACCCACAGGAGTATTTTCTTTGGTCAAATTTTTTTCAGAAAACCACGATTTTAGAAAATCCCACATCGTGCGAAATTATCTTGTTTTTCCTAAACAACACGTTGTAACTCGAATAGCTTTGGTGTTGCGTGTATGTCTAAGCGTGTAGCCTCAAAAGAGAACGCACAGGACAGTTTTCTCTCGAAAGAATATGTAAGAATACCACGTTATGGGGAAATACAATGTTGCAGAGTAAAGACAAATATGTACATACTGGAAACACTTAAACTTTACGAGAAGAAATAATGCATCATAAAAAATTAGCTTGTAACTCCTAAACAGCACGTTAAAACTCGAAAAGATTTGGTGTGGTGTGTACGTCTAAACGTGTAGCCTCAAAAGAGAACCTACAGGAGAATATTCTTTCGTCAAAATTTGTAAGAAAACCATGTTTTAAGGAAAGCCCACATCATGCGAAATTATATTGTTTTTCCTAATCAACACGTGTAAATCAAAAAGATTTGGTTTTGCGTGTATGTCTAAGCATGTAGCCTCAAATGAGAAGGCACAGGAGAATTTTCTCTCGAAAGAATATGCAAGAATACCACGTTATAAGGAAATACAGTGTTGCAGAGTAAAGACAAATATGTACGTATTGGAAACACTTTACGAGAAGAGATAATGCATCGTACAAAATTAGCATGTATCTCCTAAACTACACGTTATAACTCGAAAAGATTTGGTGTGACGTGTACATCTAAACGTGTAGCCTCAAAAGAGAACCCACAGGAGTATTTTCTTTGGTCAAATTTTTTTCAGAAAACCACGATTTTAGAAAATCCCACATCGTGCGAAATTATCTTGTTTTTCCTAAACAACACGTTGTAACTCGAATAGCTTTGGTGTTGCGTGTATGTCTAAGCGTGTAGCCTCAAAAGAGAACGCACAGGACAGTTTTCTCTCGAAAGAATATGTAAGAATACCATGTTATGAGGAAATACAATGTTGCAGAGTAAACACAAATATGTACATATTGGAAACACTTAAACTTTACGAGAAGAAATAATGCATCATAAAAAATTAGATTGTAACTCCTAAACAGCACGTTGTAACTCGAAAAGATTTGGTGTGGTGTGTACGTCTAAATGTGCAGCCTCAAAAGAGAACCCACAGGAAAATTTTCTTTCGTCAAAATTTGTCAGAAAACCACGTTTTAAGGAAATCCCACATCGTGCGAAATTATCTTGTTTTTCCTAAACATCACGGTGTCACTCGAAAATCTTTGGTGTTGCGTGTATGTCTAAGCGTGTAGCCTCAAAAGAGAAGGCACAGGAGAGTTTTCTGTCAAAAGAATATGTAAGAATACCACGTTATTAGGAAATACAGTATTGCACACTAAAGAAAATACATACTTATTGGAAACACTTTACAAGAAGAAATAACGCATCGTACAAAATTAGCTTGTATCTCCTGACCAACACATGGTAACTCGAAATGATTCGGTATTGCGTGCACGTCTAAATGTGTAGCCTCAAAAGAGAACCCACAGGAGAATTTTCTTTCCTCAAAAGTTGTCAGAACACCACGTTTTAAGGAAGTCTCGCATCGTGCGAAATTATCTTGTTTTTCATAAAAACACGTTGTAACTCGAAAAGCTTTGGTGTTGCCTGTATGTCTAAGTGTGTAGCCTCAAAAGGGAACGCACAGTATAGTTTTCTCTCGAAACAATATGTAAGAAAACCACGTGATAAGGAAATACAGTGTTGCAGCGTAAAGACAAATACATACATATTGGAAACGCTTTACTAGAAGAATTAACGCATCGTACAAAATTAGCTTGTATCTCCTAAACAACACATTGTAACTCGAAAAAATTTGGTGTGGCGTGTACATCTAAAAATGTAGCCTCAAAAGAGAACCCAAAGGAGAATTTTCTTTCGTCAAAATTTGTCAGAAAACCACGTTTTAAGGAAATCCCGCATCGTGCGATATCATCTTCTTCCTAAACAACATGTTGTAACTCGAAAAGCTTTGGTGTTGCGTGTATGTGTAAGCGTGGAGCCTCAAAAGAGAAGGCACAGGAGAGTTTTCTCTTGAAAGAATATGTAAGAATACCACGTTATAAGAAAATACAATTTTGCAGGGTAAAGACAAATAAGAACTTATTGGAAACACATTACAATAAGAAATAACATATCGTAGAAAATTAGCTTGTATCTCCTAAACAACAAAAAGATTTGGTGTGACGTGTACGTCTAAATGTGTAGCCTCAAAAGAGAACCCACAAGAGAATTTTCTTTCATCAAAATTTGTCAGAAACCACGTTTTATGGAAATCTCGCATCGTGCGAAATTATCTTGTTTTTCCTAAACAACACGTTGTAACTCGAAAAGCTTTGGTGGTGCGTGTATGTCTAAGCGTGTAGCCTCAAAAGAGAACACACAGGAGAGTTTTCTCTCGAAAGAATATGTAAGAATACCACGTTATAAGGAAATACAGTGTTGCAGAGTAAAGACAAATACATACGTATTGGAAACACTTTACGAGAAGAATTAAAGCATCGTACAAAATTAGCTTGTATCTCCTAAACAACACCTTGTAACTCGATAAGATTTAGTGTGGCTCCTACCCCTACACGTGTAGCCTCAAAAGAGAACCCACAGGAGAATTTTCTTTCGTCAAAATTTTTCAGAAAACCACGATTTATGGAAATCTCGCATCGTGCGAAATTATCTTGTTTTTACTAAACAACACGTTGTTACTCGAAAATCGTTGTCGTTGCATGTATGTCTAAGCATGTAGCCTCAAAAGAGCACGCACAGGAGAGTTTTCCCTCAAAGAATATGTAAGAATACCACGTTATAAGGAAATACAGTGTTGCAGACTAAATACAAATAAGTACGTATTGGAAACAATTTATGAGAAGAAATAACGCATCGTACAAAATTAGCTTGTATCTCCTAAACAACACGTTGTAACTCGAAAAGATTTGGTGTGACGTGTACGTCTACATGTGTAGCCTCAAAAGAGAACCCACAGGAGAATTTTCTTTCATCAAAATTTGTCAGAAACCACGTTTTAAAGAAATCTCGCATCGTGCATAATTATCTTGTTTTTCCTAAACAATAGGTTGTAACTGGAAAAGCTTTGGTGTTGCCTGTATGTCTAAGCTTGTAGCCTCAAAAGAGAACTCACAGGAGAGTTTTCTCTCGAAAGAATATTTAAGAATACCACGTTATAAGGAAATACAGTGTTGCAGAGTAAAGACAAATATGTACTTATTGGAAACACTTTAAGAAAAGAAATAACGCATCGTAAAACACTAGCTTGTATCTCCTAAATAACACGTTGTAACTCGAAAAGATTTGGTATGGCTCTTACCTCTACACGTGTAGCCTCGAAAAAGAACCCACAGGAGAACTTTCTTTCGTCAAAATTTTTCAGAAAACCACGTTTTATGGAAATCTGGCATCGTGGGAAATTATCTTGTTTTACCTAAACAACACATTGTAACTCAAAAAGCTTTGGCGTTGCGTGTTTGTGTAAGCATGGAGCCTCAAAAGAGAAGGCACTGGAGAGTTTTCTCTCGAAAGAATATGTAAGAATACCACGTTATAAGGAAATACAATTTTGCAGAGTAAAGACAAATAAGTACATATTGGAAACACTTTACGAGAAGAAATAACGCATCGTACAAAATTAGCTTGTATCTCCTAAACAACACGTTGTAACTCGAAAAAATTTGGTGTGACGTGTACGTCTAAACGTGTAGCCTCAAAAGAGAACCCACAGGAGAATTTTCTTTCG
Organism: Apodemus sylvaticus; assembly: GCF_947179515.1. Classification (NCBI taxonomy): domain Eukaryota; kingdom Metazoa; phylum Chordata; class Mammalia; order Rodentia; family Muridae; genus Apodemus; species Apodemus sylvaticus. The sequence goes on from NW_026263264.1 coordinate 99,046, forward strand.
TCAAAATTTGTCAGAAACCACGTTTTAAGGGAATCTCGCATCGTGCGAAATTATCTTGTTTTTCCTAAAGAACACGTTGTAACTCGAAAAGCTTTGGTGTTGCGTGTATGTCTAAGCGTGTAACCTCAAAAGAGAACTCAAAGGAGAGTTTTCTCTCGAAAGAATATGTAAGAATACCACGTTATAAGGAAATACAGTGTTGCAGAGTAAAGACAAATATGTACGTATTGGAAACACTTTAAGAGAAGAAATAATGCATTGTACAACATTAGCTTGTATCTCCTAAACAACACGTTGTAGCTCGAAAAGATTTGGTGTGGCTCATACCTCCACACGTGTAGCCTCAAAAGAGAACCCACAAGAGAACTTTCTTTCGTCAAATTTTTTCAGAAAACCACGTTTTATGGAAATCTAGCATCATGCGAAATAATCTTGTTTTTCCTAAACAACACATTGTAACTAAAAAGCTTTGGCGTTGTGTGTTTGTGTAAGCATGGAGCCTCAAAAGGGAAGGAACAGGAGAGTTTTCTCTCGAAAGAATATGTAAGAATACCACGTTAAAAGGAAATACAATTTTGCAGAGTAAAGACAAATAAGTACATATTGGAAACACTTTACGAGAAGAAATAACGCATCGTACAAAATTAGCTTGTATCTCCTAAACAACAACTTGTAACTCAAAAAGATTTGGTGTGAAGTGTACGTCTAAACGTGCAGCCTCAAAAGAGAACCCACAGGAGAATTTTCCTTCATCCAATTTGTCAGAAACCACGTTTTAATGAAATCTCGCACCGTGCGAAATTATCTTGTTTTTCCTAAACAACACGTTGTAACTCGAAAAGCTTTGGTGTTGCGTGTATGTCTAAGCGTGTCACCTCAAAAGAGAACGCACAGGAGAGTTTTCTCTCGAAAGAATATATAAGAATACCACGTTATAAGAAAATACAGTGTTGCAGAGTAAAGACAAATACGTACATATTGGATACACTTTACAAGAAGAAATAACGCATCGTACAAAATTAGCTTGTATCTCCTAAACAACACGTTGCAACTCGAAAAGATTTGGTGTGGCCCGTACCTCTACACGTGTAGCCTCAAAAGAGAACCCACAGAACTTTCTTTCGTCAAAATATGTCAGAAAACCATGTTTTATGGACATCTCGCATCCTGCGAAATTATCTTGTTTTTCCTAAACAACAAGTTGTAACTCGAAAAGCTTTGGGGTTGCATGTATGTCTAAGCATGTAGCCTCAAAAGAGAACGCACAGGAGAGTTTTTCCTCGAAAGAATATGTAAGAATACCACGTTATAAGGAAATACAGTGTTGCAGAGTAAAGACAAATACGTACGTATTGGAAACACTTTATGAGAAGAAATAACGCATCGTACAAAATTTGCTTGTATCTCCTAAACAACACGTTGTAACTAGAAAAGGTTTGGTGTGGCTCGTACGTCTACACGTGTTGACTCAAAAGAACACCAACAGGGGAACTTTCTTTCGTCAAAATTTGTCAGAAAACCACGTTTTAAGGTAATCCCGCATCGTGCAAAATTATCTTGTTTTTCCTAAACAACACGTTGTAACTCGAAAAGCTTTGGTGTTGCGTGTATGTCTAAAGGTGTGGCCTCAAAAGAGAACGCACAGGAGAGTTTTCTCTCGAAAGAATCTGTAAGAATACCACGTTATAAGGAAATACAATTTTGCAGAGTAAAGACAAATAAGTACATATTGGAAACACTTTAGTAAAAGAAATACTGCTTCATACAAAATTAGCTTGTATCTCCTACACAACACGTTGTAACTCGAAAAGATCTGGTGTGACATGTACGTCTAAACCTGTAGCCTCAAAAGAGAACACACAGGAGAATTTTCTTTCATCAAAATTTGTCAGAAACCACGTTTTAAGGAAATCTTGCATCGTGCGAAATTATCTTGTTTTTCCTAAACAACATGTTGTATCTCGAAAAGCTTTGCTGTTGCGTGTATGTCTAAGCGTGTAGCCTCACAAGAGAACGCACAGGAGAGTTTTCTCTCGAAAGAATATGTAAGAATACCACGTTATAAGGAAATACAGTGTTGCAGAGTAAAGACAAATACGTACATATTGGAAACACTTTAAGAGAAGAAATAATGCATCGTAAAAAAATAGCTTGTATCTTCTAAACAACACGTTGTAACTCGAAAAGATTTGTTTTGGCTCCTACGACTACATGTGTAGCCTCAAAAGAGAATGCACAGGAGAACTTTCTTTGGTCAAAATTTTTCAGAAAACCACGTTTTATGGAAATCTCGCATCGTGCGAAATTATCTTCTTTTTCCTAAACAAAACGTTGTAACTCGAAAAGCTTTGGCGTTGCGTGTATGCCTAAGCATGTAGCCTCAAAAGAGAACACACAGGAGAGTTTTCCCTCGAAAGAATATGTAAGATTACCACGTTATAGGGAAATACAATGTTGCAGAGTAAAGAGAAATAAGTACGTATTGGAAACACTTTACGAGAAGAAATAACGCATCATAAAAAATTAGCTTGTATCTCCTAAACAACACGTGGTAACTCGAAAGGATTTGGTGTGGCGTGTACATCTAAACGTGTAGCCTCAAAAGAGAACCCACAGGATAATTTTCTTTCGTCAAAATTTGTGAGAAAACCACATTTTAAGGAAATCACGCATCGTGCGGAATAATCTTGATTTTCATAAACAACACGTTGTAACTCGAAAAGCTTTGGTGATGCCTGTAGGTCTAAGTGTGTAGACTCAAAAGGGAACGCACAGGATAGTTTTCTCTCAAAAGAATATGTAAGAATACCAAGTTATAAGGAAATACAGTGTTGCAGAGTAAAGAAAAATATGTACGTATTGGAAAACTTTACGAGAAGAAATAACGCATCGTACAAAATTAGCTTGTATCTCCTAAACAACACGTTGTAACTCGAAAAGATTTGGTGCGGCGTGTACGTCTAAATGAGTAGCTTCAAAAGAGAACCCACAGGAGAATTTTCTTTCGTTAAAATTTTTCAGAAAACCACGTTTTAAGGAAATCCCGCATCGTGCAAAATCATCTTCTTTTTCCTAAACAACAAGCTGTAACTCGAAAAGCTTTGGTGTTGCGCGTATGTCTAAGCGTGGAGCCTCAAAAGAGAAGGCACAGGAGAGTTTTCTCTTGAAAGAATATGTAAGAATACCACGTTATAAGGAAATAAAATTTTGATGAGTAAAGACAAATAAGTACATATTGGAAACACTTTACGAGAAGAAATAACGCATCTTACAAAATTAGCATGTATCTCCTAAACAACACGTTGTTACTCGAAAACATTTGGTGTGACGTGTATGTCTAAACGTGTACCCTCAAAAGAGAACCCACAGGAGAGTTTTCTTTCATCAAAATTTGTCAGAAACCACGTTTTAAGGAAATCTCGCATCGTGCGAAATTATCTTGTTTTTCCTAAACAACACGTTGTAACTCGAAAAGCTTTGGTGTTGCATGTATGTCTAAGCGTGTAGCCTCAACAGAGAACGCAAAGGAGAGTTTTCCCTCAAAGAATATGTAAGAATACCACGTTATAAGGAAATACAGTGTTGCAGACTAAATACAAATAAGTACGTATTGGAAACACTTTACGAGAAGAAATAACGCATCATAAATTATTAACTTGTATCTCCTAAACAACAAGTGGTAACTCGAAAAGATTTGGTTTGGCGTGTACGTCTAAAAGTGTAGCCTCAAAGACAACGAACAGGAGAATTTTCTTTCGTCAAAATTTGTGAGAAAACCACGTTTTAAGGAAATCCTGCATCCTGCAAAATTATCTTGTTTTTCCTAAACAACACGTTGTAATTCAAAAAGCTTTGGTGTTGCGTGTATATCTAAGCTTGTAGCCTCAAAAGAGAACGCACAGTAGAGTATTCTCTCGAAACAATATGTGAGAATACCACGTTATAAGGAAATACAGTGTTGCAGACTAAAGACAAATACGTAAGTATTGGAAAAAACTTTACGAAAAGATATAATGCATCATACAAAATTAGCTTGTATCTCCTAAACAACACGTTGTAACTCGAAAGGATTTGGTGTGGCATGTACTGCTAAACGTGTAGCCTCAAAAGAGAAACCACAGGAGGATTTTCCTTCGTCAAAATTTGTCAGAAACCCACGTTTTATGGAAATCCCGCATCGTGTGAAATTATCTTGTTTCTCCTAAACAACACGTTGTAATTCGAAAAGCTTTGGTGTCGCATGTATGTCTAAGCGTGTGGCCTCAAAAGAGAATTCACGGGAGAGTTTCTGTCAAAAGAATATGTAAGAATACCACGTTATAAGGAAATACAGTGTTGCAGCATAAAGACAAATACGTACGTATTGGAAACACTTTACGAGAAGAAATAACGCATCGTACAAAATTAGCTTGTATCTCCTAACCAACACGTTGTAACTCGAAAAGATTTCGTGTGGCGTGTAGGTCTAAACGTGTAGCCTCAAAAGAGAACCCACAAGAGAACTTTCTTTCGTCAAAATTTGTTAGAAAACCATGTTCTAAGGAAATACCTCATCGTGCGAAATTACCTTGTTTTTCCTAAACTACACGTTGTAACTCGAAAAGCTTTGGTGTTGCGTGTATGTACAAGCGTGTAGCCTCAAAAGAGGACACAGGAGAGTTTTCTCTCGAAAGAATATGTAGGAATACCACGTTATAAGGAAATACAGTGTTGCAGAGTAAAGATAAATAGGTAGTAATTGTAAATACTTTACGAGAAGAAATGACGCATGGTACAAAATTAGCTTGTATCTCCTAAACAACACGTTGTAATTCGAAAATATTTGGTGTGGCGTGTGCGTCTAAACGTGTAGCCTCATAAGAGAACCCACAGGAGAATTTTCTTTCTTCAAAATTTGTCAGAAAACCACGTTTTAAGGAAATCCCTCATCGTGCGAACTTATCTTGTTTTTCCTAAACAACACGTTGTAACTCGAAAAGCTTTGGTGTTCGTGTATGTCTAAGCATGTAGCCTCAAAAGAGAATGCACAGGAGAGTTTTCTCTCGATAGAATATATAAGAATACCACGTTATAAGGAAATACAGTGTTGCAAAATAAAGACAAATACGTACGTATTGGAAACACTTTACGAGAAGAAATAATGCATCGTACAAAATTAGCTTGTTTCTCCTAAAGAACACGTTGTAACTCGAAAATATTTGGCGTGGTGTGTACGTCTAAACATGTAGCCTCAAAAGAGAACCCACAGGAGAAATTTCTTTCGTCAAAATTTGTCAGAAAACCACGTTTTAAGGAAATCCCGCATCATGCGAAATTATCTTGTTTTTCCTAAACAACACATTGTAACTCGAAAAGCTTTGGTGTTTCGTGTATGTCTAAGCATGTAGCCTCAAAAGAGAAGGCACAGGAGAGTTTTCTCTCAAAATAATATGCAAGAATACCACGTTATAAGGAAATACAGTGTTGCACAATAAAGACAAATACGTATGTATTGGAAACACTTTAGGAGAAGAAATAACGTATCTTGCAAAATTAGCTTGTATCTCCAAAACAACACGTTGTAACTCGAAAAGATTTGGTGTGGCATATTCCTCTAAACGTGTAGCCTCAAAAGAGAACCCACAGGAGAATTTTCTTTGGTCAAAATTTGTCAGAAAACCAGGTTTTAACGAAATCCCATATCGTGCGAAATTATCTTGTTTTTCCTAAACAACACGTTGTAACTCGAAAATCTTTGGTGTTGCGTGTATGTCTAAGCGTGTAGCCTCAAAGAGAACACACAGGAGAGTTTTCTCTCGAAAGAATATGTAAGAATACCACTTTATAAGGAAATACAGTGTTGCATAGTAAAGACAAATACGTACGTATTGGAAACAGTTTACGAGAAGAAATAACGCATCATAAAATATTTGCTTGTATCTTCTAAACAACACGTTGTAACTCGAAAAGATTTGGTGTGGCGTGTACGTCTAAACGTGTAGCCTCAAAAGAGAACTTATAGGAGAATTTTCTTTCGTCAAAATTTTTCAGAAAATCACATTTTAAGGAAATCCCGCATCGTGCGAAATTATCTTGATTTTCCTAAACAACACCTTGTAACTCGAAAAGCTTTCGTGTTGCGTGTATGTCTAAGTGTGTAACCTCAAAAGAGAAGGCACAGGAGAGTTTTCTCTCGAAAGAATAGGTAAGAATACCACGTTAATAGGAAATACAGTGTTGCAGAGTAAAGACAAATACGTACCTATTGGAAACACTTTACGAGAAGAAATAACGCAGCGTACAAAATTAGCTTGTATCTCCTAAACAACACGTTGTAACTCGAAAAGATTTGGTGTGGCCTGTACTTCTAAACGTGTAGCCTCAAAAGAGAACCCACAGGACAATTTTCTTTCCTCAAAATTTTTCAGACAATCACGTTTTAAGGAAATCCCACATCTTGCGAAATTATCTGGTTTTTCCTAAACCACACGTTGCAACTCAAAAAACTTTGGTGTTGCGCATATGTCTAAGTGTGTAGCCTCAAAAAAGAAGGCACAGGATAGTTTTCTCTTGAAAGAATATGTAAGAACACCAAGTTATAAGGAAATACAGTGTTGCAGAGTAAAGACAAATACATATGTATTGGAAACACTTTACGAGAAGAAATAACGCATCATACAAAATTAGCTTCTATCTCCTAAACAACACGTTGTAACTCGAAAAGCTTTGGTGTTGCGTGTATGTGTGAGCATGTAGCCTCTAAAGAGAATGCACAGGAGAGTTTTCTCTCGAAAGAACATGTAAGAATTCAACATTATAAGGAAATACAGTGTTGCAGTGTAAAGACAAATACGTACGTTTGGAAACACTTTACGAGAAGAAATAACGCATCGTACAAAATTAGCTTGTATCTCCTAAACAACACGTGGTAACTCGAAAGGATTTGGTGTGGCGTGTACCTCTAAACGTGTAGCCTCAAAAGAGAACCCACAGGAGAATTTTCTTTCGTCAAAATGTGTCAGAACACCACGTTTTAAGGAAATCCCGCATCGTGCGAAATTATCTAGTTTTTCATAAACAACACGTTGTAACTCGAAATGCTTTGGTGTTGCCTGTATGTCTAAGTGTGTAGCCTCAAAGGGGAACACACAGGATAGTTTTCTATCGAAAGAATATGTAAGAATACCACGTTATAAGGAAATACAATGTTGCAGAGTAAAGACAAATGCGTATGTATTAGAAACATTTTACGAGAATAATTAACACATCGTAAAAAATTAGCTTGTATCTCCTAAACAACACGTTGTAACTCGACATGATTTGGTGTGGCCTGTATGTCTAAATGTGTAGCCTCAAAAGAGAACCCACAGGAGAATTTTCTTTCGTCGAAATTTTTCAGAAAACCTCGTTTTAAGGAAATCCCGCATTATGCGAAATCATCTTCTTTTTCCTAAACAACATGTTGTAACTCGAAAAGCTTTGCTGTTGCTTGTATGTGTAAGCGTGGAGCCTCAAAAGAGAAGGCACAGGAGAGTTTTCTCTCGAAAGAATATGTAAGAATACCACGTTATAAGGAAATACAATTTTGGAGAGTAACGACAAATAAGTACTTATTGGAAACACTTTATGAGAAGAAATAACTCATCGTACAAGTTTAGCTTGTATCTCCTAAACAACACGTTGTAACTCGAAAAGATTTGGTGTGACGTGTACGTCTAAACATGTAGCCTCAAAAGAGAACCCACAGGAGAACTTTCTGTGGTCAAATTTTTTCAGAAAACCACGTTTTATGGAAATCTCGCATCCTGCGAAATTATCTTGTTTTTCCTAAACAACACTTTGTAACTCGAAAAGATTTGGCGTTGCGTGTATGTCTAAGAATGTAGCCTCAAAAGAGAACGCACAGGAGAGTTTTCCCTCGAAAGAATATGTAAGAATACCACGTTATAAGGAAATACAGTGTTGCAGAGTAAAGACAGATAAGTACTTATTGGAAACACTTTACAAGAAGAAATAACGCATCGTACAAAATTTGCTATTATCTCCTAAACAACAAGTTGTAACTCGAAATATTTGGTGTGGCTCGTACCCCTAAATGTGTAGCCTCAAAAGAGAACCCACAGGAGAATTTTCTTTCATCAAAATTTGTCTGAACACCAAGTTTTAAGGAAATCCCGCATCGTGCGAAATTATCTTGTTTTTCATAAACAACACGTTGTAACTCGAAAAGCTTTGGTGTTGCCTGTATGTCTCAGTGTGTAGCCTCAAAAGGGAACGCACAGGATAGTTTTCTCTCGAAAGAATATGCAAGAATACCACGTTATAAGGAAATACAGTGTTGCAGAGTAAAGACAAATACGTACGTATTGGAAACACTTTACGAGAAGAAATAACACATCGTACAAAATTAACTTGTATCTCCTAAACAACACGTTGTAACTCGAAAATATTTGGTGTGACGTGCACGTCTAAAAGTGTAGCCTCAAACGAGAACCCACAGGAGAATTTTCTTTCATCAAAATTTTTCAGAAAACCACGTTTTATGGAAATCTCGCATCGTGCGAAATTATCTTGTTTTTTATAAACAACACGTTGTAACTCGAAAAGCTTTGGCGTTGCATATTTGTCTAAGTGTGTAGCCTCAAAAGAGAACGCACAGGCGAGTTTTCTCTCGAAAGAATATGTAAGAATACCATGTTATAAGGAAATACAGTGTGGCAGAGTAAAGACAAATACTACTGGAAACACTTTAAGAGAAAAAATAAAGCATCATAAAAAATTAGCTTGTATCTCCTAAACAACACGTTGTAACTCGAGTAGATTTGGTGTGGCTTGTACCTCTACACGTGTAGCCTCAAAAGAGAACCCACAGGAGAACTTTCTTTGGTCAAAATTTTTCAGAAAACCACGTTTTATGGAAATCTCGCATAGTGCGGAATTATCTTGTTTTTCCTAAACAACACATTGTAACTCGAAATGCTTTGGCGTTTCGTGTATGTCTAAGCGTGTAGCCTCAAAAGAGAACGCACAGGAGAGTTTTCTCTCGAAAGAATATGTAAGAATACCACGTTAAAAGGGAATACAGTGTTGCAGAGTAAAGACAACTACGTAAGTATTGGAAAAACTTTAAGAGAAGAAATAACACATCGTACAAAATTAGCTTGTATCTCCTAAACAACACATGGTAACTCGAAAAGATTTGGTGTGGCTCGTACTTCTACACGTGTAGCCTCAAAAGAGAACAGACAGGAGACATTTCTTTCGTCAAAATTTTTCAGAAAACCACGTTTTATGGAAATCCTGCATCGTGCGAAATTATCTTGTTTTCCTAAACAACACGTTGTAACTCGAAAAGCTTTGGCGTTGCGTATTTGTCTAAGAGTGTACCCTCAAAAGAGAACGCACAGGCAAGTTTTCTCTCGAAAGAATATGTAAGAATACCATGTTATAAGGAAATACATTGTTGCAGAGTAAAGACAAATACTACTGGAAACACTTTAAGAGAAGAAATAACGCATCGTGCAAAATTAGCTTGTATCTCCTAAACAACACGTTGTAACTCGAATAGATTTGGTGTGTCTCGTACCTCTACATGTGTAGCCTCAAAAGAGAACCCACAGGAGAACTTTCTTCCCTCAAAATTTTTCAGAAAACCACGTTTTATGGAAATCTCGCATCGTGCGTAATTATCTTGTTTTTCCTAAACAACACATTGTAACTCGAAATGCTTTGGCGTTTCGTGTATGTCTAAGCGTGTAGCCTCTAAAGAGAACGCACAGGAGAGTTTTCTCTCGAAAGAATATGTAAGAATACCACGTTAAAAGGAAATACAGTGTTGCAGAGTAAAGACAACTACGTAAGTATTGGAAAAACTTTAAGAGAAGAAATAACACATCGTACAAAATTAGCCTGTATCTCCTAAACAACACATGGTAACTCGAAAAGATTTGGTGTGGCTCGTACTTCTACACGTGTAGCCTCAAAAGAGAACAGACAGGAGACATTTCTTTCGTCAAAATTTTTCAGAAAACCACGTTTTATGGAAATCCTGCATCGTGCGAAATTATCTTGTTTTCCTAAACAACACGTTGTAACTCGAAAAGCTTTGGCGTTGCTTATTTGTCTAAGAGTGTACCCTCAAAAGAGAACGCACAGGCAAGTTTTCTCTCGAAAGAATATGTAAGAATACCATGTTATAAGGAAATACATTGTTGCAGAGTAAAGACAAATACTACTGGAAACACTTTAAGAGAAGAAATAACGCATCGTGCAAAATTAGCTTGTATCTCCTAAACAACACGTTGTAACTCGAATAGATTTGGTGTGTCTCGTACCTCTACATGTGTAGCCTCAAAAGAGAACCCACAGGAGAACTTTCTTCCCTCAAAATTTTTCAGAAAACCACGTTTTATGGAAATGTCGCATCGTGCGTAATTATCTTGTTTTTCCTAAACAACACATTGTAACTCGAAAAGCTTTGGCGTTGCTTGTATGTCTAAGCGTGTAGCCTCTAAAGAGAACGCACAAGAGAGTTTTCTCTCGAAAGAATATGTAAGAATACAAAGTTATAAGGAAATACAGTGTTGCAGAGTAAAGACAAATACGTACATGTTGGAAACACTTAATGAGAAGAAATAACGTATCTTAAAATATTAGCTTGTATCTCCTAAACCACACGTGGTAACTCGAAAGGATTTGGTGTGGCGTGTACGTCTAAACGTGTAGCCTCAAAAGAGAACCCACTGAAGAATTTTCTTTCGTCAAAATTTTTCAGAAAACTACGTTTTAAGGAAATCCTGCATCGTGCGAAATTATCTTGTTTTTCATAAACAACATGTTGTAACTCAGAAAGCTGTGGTGTTGCCTGTATGTCTAAGTGTGTAGACTAAAAAGGGAACACACAGGATAGTTTTCTCTCGAACGAATATGTAAGAATACCACGTTATAAGGAAATACAGTGTTGCAGAGTAAAGACAAATAAGAACGTATTGGAAACACTTTAAGAGAAGAAGTAACTCATCTTACAAAATTACCTTGTATATCCGTAACAACACGTTGTAACTCGAAAAGATTTGGTGTGCCGTGTACGTCTAAACGTGTAGCCTCAAAAGAGAACCCACAGGAGAATTTTCTTTCGTCAAAATTTTTCAGAAAGCCACGTTTTAAGGAAATCACGCATCGTGTGAAATCATCTTCTGTTTCCTAAACAACATGTTGTAACTCGAAAAGCTTTGGTGTTGCGTGTATGTGTAAGCGTGGAGCCTCAAAAGAGAAGGCACAGGAGCGTTTTCTCTCGAAAGATTATGTAAGAATACCACGTTATAAGGAAATACAATTTTGCAGAGTAAAGACAAATAAGTACATATTGGAAACACTTTACAAGAAGAAATAACGCATCGTAGAAAATTAGCTTGTGTCTCCTAAACAACACGTTGTAACTCGAAAAGATTTGGTGTGACGTGTACGTCTAAGCGTGTAGCATCAAAAGGGAACCCACAAGAGAATTTTCTTTCATCAAAATTTGTCAGCAACCACGTTTTAAGGAAATCTCGCATCATGCGAAATTATCTTGTTTTTCCTAAACAACACGTTGTAACTCGAAAAGCTTTGGTGTTGCGTGTATGTCTAAGCATGTAGCCTCAAAACAGAATGTAAAGGAGAGTTTTTCCTCGAAAGAATATGTAAGAATACCACGTTATAAGGAAATACAGTGTTGCAGAGTAAAGACAAATACGTACATATTGGAAACACATTACGAGAAGAAATAACGCATCGTACAAAATTAGCTTGTATCTCCTAAAAAACACGTTGTAACTGGAAAAGATTTGGTGTGGCTTGTACGTCTAAACGTGTAGCCTCAAAAGAGAACACACAGGAGAATTTTCTTTCGTTAAAATTTTTCAGAAAGCCACGTTTTAAGGAAATCCCGCATCGTGCGAAATCACCTTCTTTTTCCTAAAAAACATGTTGTAACTCGAAAAGCTTTAGTGTTGCGTGTATGTCTAAGCGTGGAGCCTCAAAAGAGAAGGCACAGGAGAGTTTTCTCTCGAAAGAATATGTAAGAATACCACGTTATAAGGAAATACAATTTTTCAGAATAAAGACAAATAAGTACATATTGGAAACTCTTTACAAGAAGAAATAACGCATCATACAAAATTAGCTTGTATCTCCTAAACAACACTTTGTAACTCAAAAGGATTTGGTGTGACGTGTACGTCTAAATGTATAGCCTCAAAAGAGAACCCACAGGTGAATTTTCTTTCATCAAAATTTGTCAGAAACCACGTTTTAATGAAATCTCGCATCGTGCGAAATTATATTGTTTTTCCTAAATAACATGTTCTTACTCGAAAAGGTATGGTGTTGCGTGAATGTCTAAGTGTGTAACCTCAAAAGAGAACGCACAGGATAGTTTTCTCTCGAAAGAATATGTAAGAATACCACGTTATAAGGAAATACAATGTTGCAGAGTAAAGACAAATACGTATGTATTGGAAACACATTACGAGAAGAATTAACGCATCGTAAAAAATTAGGTTTTATCTCCTAAACAAGACGTTGTAACTCGAAAAGATTTGGTGTTGCATGCACGTCTAAACGTGTAGCCTCAAAAGAGAACCTACAGGAGAATTTTCTTTCTTCAAGTTTTTTCAGAAAACCACGTTTTAAGGAAATCCCGCATCGTGGGAAATCATCTTCTTTTTCTAAACAACATGTTGTAACTCAAAAAGCTTTGGTGTTGCGTGTATGTGTAAGCGTGGAGCCTCAAAAGAGAAGGCACAGGAGAGTTTTCTCTCGAAAGAATATGTAAGAATACCACGTTATAAGGAAATACAATTTTGCAGAGTAAAGACAAATAAGTACATATTGGAAACACTTTACCAGAAGAAATAACGCATCGTACAAAATTAGCTTGTATCTCCTAAACTTTACGAGGTAACTCGAAAGGATTTGGTGTGGCGTGTACGTCTAAATGTGTAGCCCCAAAAGAGAACACACAGGAGAATTTTCTTTTTTCAAAATTTTTCAGAACACCACGTTTTAAGGAAATCCCGCATCGTGCGAAATCATCTTCCTTTTCCTAAACAACATGTTGTAACTCGAAAAGCATTGGTGTTGCGTGTATGTGTAAGTGTGTAGCCTGAAAAGAGAAGGCACAGGAGAGTTTTCTCTCAAAAGAATATGTAAGAATACCATGTTATAAGGAAATACAATTTTGCAGAGTAAAGACAAATAAGTACATATTGGAAACACTTTACGAGAAGAAATAACGCATCGTTCAAAATTACCTTGTATCTCCTAAACAACACGTTGAAACTCGAAAAGACTTGGTGTGACGTATACGTCTAAAAGTGTAGCCTCAAACGAGAACCCACAGGAGAATTTTCTTTCATCAAAATTTGTCAGAAACCACGTTTTAAGGAAATCTTGCATCGTGCGAAATTATCTTGTTTTTCCTAAACAACACGTTGTAACTCGAAAAGCTTTGGTGTTGCGTGTATGTCTAAGCGTGTAGCCTCAAAAGAGAAGGCACAGGAGACTTTTCTCTCGAAAGAATATGTAAGAATACCACGTTATAAGGAAATACAGTGTTGCAGAGTAAAGACAAATACTATTGGAAACACTTTAAGAGAAGAAGTAACGCATCATAAAAAATTAGTTTGTATCTCCTAAACAACACGTTGTAACTCGAAAAGATTTGGTGTGGCTTGTACCTCTACACGTGTAGCCTCAAAAGAGAACCCACAGGATAACTTTCTTCCCTCAAAATTTTTCAGAAAACCACGTTTTATGGAAATCTCGCATCGTGCGTAATTATCTTGTTTTTCCTAAACAACACATTGTAACTCGAAATGCTTTGGCGTTGCGTGTATGTCTAAGCGTGTAGCCTCTAAAGAGAACGCACAGGAGAGTTTTCTCTCGAAAGAATATGTAAGAATAAAACTTTATAAGGAAATACAGTGTTGCAGAGTAAAGACAAATACGTACGTATTGGAAACACTTTATGAGAAGAAATAATGCATTGTACAAAATTAGCTTGTATCTCCTAAACAACACGTGGTAACTCGAAAGGATTTGGTGTGTCGGGTACGTCTAAATGTGTAGCCTCAAAAGAAAACACACTGAAGAATTTTCTTTCGTCAAAATGTTTCAGAAAACCACGTTTTAAGGAAATCCCGCATCGTGAGAAATTATCTTGTTTTTCATAAACAACACGTTGTAATTCGAAAAGCTTTGGTGTTGCCTGTATGTCTAAATGTGTAGCCTAAAACGGGAAAGCACGGGATAGTTTTCTCTCAAAAGAATATGTAAGAATACCACGTTATAAGGAAATACAGTGTGGCAGAGTAAAGACAAATATGTACGTATTGGACACACTTTACAAGAAGAAGTAACGCATCCTAAAAAAATTAGCTTGTATCTCCGAAACAACACGTTGTAACTCGAAAAGATTTGGTGTGGCGTGTACGTCTAAACGTGTAGCCTCAAAAGAGAACCCACAGGAGAATTTTATTTCTTCAAAATTTTTCAGAAAACCACGTTATAAGGAAATCCCGCATCATGCGAAATCATCTTGTTTTCCTAAACAACATGTTGTAACTCGAAAAGCTTTGGTGTTGCGTGTATGTCTAAGTGTGTAGCCTCAGAAGAGAAGGCACAGGAGATTTTTCTCTTGAAAGATTATGTAAGAATACCACGTTAAGGAAATACAATTTTGCAGAGTAAAGACAAATAAGTACATATTGGAAACACTTTACGAGAAGAAATAACGCATCGTAAAATATTAGCTTGTATCTCGTAAACAACACGTTGTAACTCGAAAGTATTTGGTGTGACGTGTACGTCTAAACGTGTAACCTCAACAGAGAACCCACAGGAGAATTCTCTTTCATCAAAATTTGTCAGAAACCACGTTTTAAGGAAATCTCGTATCGTGCGAAATTATCTTGTTTTTCCTAAACAACACGTTGTAACTCTAAAAGGTTTGGTGTTGCCTGTATGTCTAAGCGTGTAACCTCAAAAGAGAATGCACAGGAAGTTTTCTCTCGAAAGAATATGTAAGAATACCACGTTATAAGGAAATACAATGTTGCAGAGTAAAGACAAATACATACTTATTGGAAACACTTTACGAGAAAAATTAAGGCATCTTAAAAAATTAGCTTGTATCTCCTAAACAACACGTTGTAACTCGAAAAGATTTGGTATGGCATGTACGTCTACATGTGTAGCCTCAAAACAGAAACCACAGGAGAATTTTCTTTCGTCAAAATTTTTCAGAAAACCACGTTTTAAGGATATCCCGCATCGTGCATAATTATCTTGTTTTTCCTAAACAACACGTTGTAACTCGAAAAGCTTTGTTGTTGCGTGTATGTCTGAGCATGTTTCCTCTAAACACAATGCACAAGAGAGTTTTCTCTCGAAAGAACCTGTAAGAATACAACGTTATAAGGAAATACAGTGTTGCAGAGAAAAGACAAATACGTACATATTGGAAACACTTTACGAGAAGAAATAACGCATTGTACAAAATTAGCGTGTATCTCCTAAACAACACGTGGTAACTCGAAAGGATTTGGTGTGGCATGTACGTCTAAACGAGTAGCCTCAAAGGAGAACCGACAGGAGAATTTTCTTTCTTCAAAATTTGTCAGAAAACCACGTTTTAAGGAAATCCTGCATCGTGCGAAATTATCTTGTTTTTCGTAAACAACACGTTGTAACTCAAAAAGCTTTGATGTTGCCTGTATGTCTCAGTGTGTAGCCTCAAAAGGGAACGCACAGGATAGTTTTCTCTCGAAAGAATATGTAAGAGTACCACGTTATAAGGAAATACAGTGCTGCAGAGTAAAGACAAATACATACATATTGGAAACACTTTATGAGAAGAAGTAATGCATCGTACAAAATTAGCTTGTATCTCCTAAACAAAACGTTGTAACTCGAAAATATTTGGTTCGGCGTGTACGTCTTAACGTGTAGCCTCAAAAGAGAACCCACAGGAGAATTTTCTTTCGTCAAATTTTTTCAGAAAACCACATTTTAAGGATATCCCGCATCATGCGAAATCATCTTCTTTTTTCTAAACAACATGTTGTAACTCCAAAAGCTTTGGTATTGCGTGTATGTGTAAGCATGGAGCCTCAAAAGAGAAGGCACAGGAGAGTTTTCTCTTGAAAGAATATGTAAGAATACCACGTTATAAGGAAATACAATTTTGCAGAGTAAAGACAGTAAGTACATATTGGAAACACTTTACGAGAAGAAATAACGCATCGTACAAAATTAGCTTGTATCTCCTAAACAACACGTTGTAACTCAAAAAGATTTGGTGTGGCTCATACCTCTACACGTGTAGCCTCAAATAGAACACAGGGCAGAACTTTCTTTCGTCAAAATATATCAGAAAACCACGTTTTATGGAAATATCGCATCGTGCGAAATTATCTTGTTTTTCCTAAACAACACGTTGTAACTCGAAAAGCTTTGGCGTTGCATGTATGTCTAAGCGTGTAGCCCCAAAGGAGAACGCACAGGAGAGTTTTCCCACGAAAGAATATGTAAGAATACCACGTTATAAGGAAATAAAGTGTTGCAGAGTAAAGACAAATATGTACTTATTGGAAACACTTTATGAGAAGAAATAATGCATCGAACAAAATTTGCTTGTATCTCCTAAACAACACGTTGTAATTCGAAAAGAATTGGTGTGGCTCGTACGTCTACATGTGTAGACTCAAACGAACACAAACAGGAGAACTTTCTTTCGTCAAAATTTGTCAGAAAACCACGTTTTAAGGAAATCCCGTATCGTGCAAAGTTATCTTGTTTTTCCTAAACAACACGTTGTAATTCGAAAAGCTTTGGTGTTGCGTGTATGTCTAAACGTGTGGCCTCAAAAGAGAACGCACAGGACAGTTTTGTCTCGAAAGAACATGTAAGAATACAACGTTATAAGGAAATACAGTGTTGCAGTGTAAAGACAAATACGTACGTATTGGAAACACTTTAGGAGAAGAAATAACGCATCATACAATATTAGCTTGTATCTCCTAAACAACACATTGTAACTCGACAAGATTTGGTGTGGAGTGTACGTCGAAACATGTAGCCTCAACAGAGAACCCACAGGAGAATTTTCTTTCGTCAAAATTTGTCAGAAAATCACGTTTTAAGGAAATACTGTATAGTGCGAAATTATCTTGTTTTTCATAAACAACATGTTGTAACTCAGAAAGCTGTGGTGTTGCCTGTATGTCTAAGTGTGTAGACTAAAAAGGGAACACACAGGATAGTTTTCTCTCGAACGAATATGTAAGAATACCACGTTATAAGGAAATACAGTGTTGCAGAGTAAAGACAAATTAAAACTTATTGGAAACACTTTAAGAGAAGAAGTAACTCATCTTACAAAATTACCTTGTATCTCCGTAACAACACGTTGTAACTCGAAAAGATTTGGTGTGCCTTGTACGTCTAAACGTGTAGCCTCAAAAGAGAACCCACAGGAGAATTTTCTTTCGTCAAAATTTTTCAGAAAGCCACGTTTTAAGGAAATCCCGCATCGTGCGAAATCATCTTCTGTTTCCTAAACAACATGTTGTAACTCGAAAAGCTTTGGTGTTGCGTGTATGTGTAAGCGTGGAGCCTCAAAAGAGAAGGCACAGGAGAGTTTTCTCTCGAAAGATTATGTAAGAATACCACGTTATAAGGAAATACAATTTTGCAGAGTAAAGACAAATAAGTACATATTGGAAACACTTTACGAGAAGAAATAACGCATCGTACAAAATTAGCTTGTGTCTCCTAAACAACACGTTGTAACTCGAAAAGATTTGGTGTGACGTGTACGTCTAAGCGTGTAGCATCAAAAGGGAACCCACAAGAGAATTTTCTTTCATCAAAATTTGTCAGCAACCACGTTTTAAGGAAATCTCGCATCATGCGAAATTATCTTGTTTTTCCTAAACAACACGTTGTAACTCGAAAAGCTTTGGTGTTGCGTGTATGTCTAAGCATGTAGCCTAAAAACAGAATGTAAAGGAGAGTTTTTTCTCGAAAGAATATGTAAGAATACCACGTTATAAGGAAATACAGTGTTGCAGAGTAAAGACAAATACGTACATATTGGAAACACATTACGAGAAGAAATAACGCATCGTACAAAATTAGCTTGTATCTCCTAAACAACACGTTGTAACTGGAAAAGATTTGGTGTGGCTTTTACGTCTAAACGTGTAGCCTCAAAAGAGAACACACAGGAGAATTTTCTTTCGTTAAAATTTTTCAGAAAGCCACGTTTTAAGGAAATCCCGCATCGTGCGAAATCACATTCTTTTTCCTAAAAAACATGTTGTAACTCGAAAAGCTTTAGTGTTGCGTGTATGTCTAAGCGTGGAGCCTCAAAAGAGAAGGCACAGGAGAGCTTTCTCTCGAAAGAATATGTAAGAATACCACGTTATAAGGAAATACAATTTTGCAGAGTAAAGACAAATAAGTACATATTGGAAACACTTTACGAGAAGAAATAACGCATCGTTCAAAATTACCTTGTATCTCCTAAACAACACGTTGAAACTCGAAAAGACTTGGTGTGACGTATACGTCTAAAAGTGTAGCCTCAAACGAGAACCCACAGGAGAATTTTCTTTCATCAAAATTTGTCAGAAACCACGTTTTAAGGAAATCTTGCATCGTGCGAAATTATCTTGTTTTTCCTAAACAACACGTTGTAACTCGAAAAGCTTTGGTGTTGCGTGTATGTCTAAGCGTGTAGCCTCAAAAGAGAAGGCACAGGAGACTTTTCTCTCGAAAGAATATGTAAGAATACCACGTTATAAGGAAATACAGTGTTGCAGAGTAAAGACAAATACTATTGGAAACACTTTAAGAGAAGAAGTAACGCATCATAAAAAATTAGTTTGTATCTCCTAAACAACACGTTGTAACTCGAAAAGATTTGGTGTGGCTTGTACCTCTACACGTGTAGCCTCAAAAGAGAACCCACAGGATAACTTTCTTCCCTCAAAATTTTTCAGAAAACCACGTTTTATGGAAATCTCGCATCGTGCGTAATTATCTTGTTTTTCCTAAACAACACATTGTAACTCGAAATGCTTTGGCGTTGCGTGTATGTCTAAGCGTGTAGCCTCTAAAGAGAACGCACAGGAGAGTTTTCTCTCGAAAGAATATGTAAGAATAAAACTTTATAAGGAAATACAGTGTTGCAGAGTAAAGACAAATACGTACGTATTGGAAACACTTTATGAGAAGAAATAATGCATTGTACAAAATTAGCTTGTATCTCCTAAACAACACGTGGTAACTCGAAAGGATTTGGTGTGTCGGGTACGTCTAAATGTGTAGCCTCAAAAGAAAACACACTGAAGAATTTTCTTTCGTCAAAATGTTTCAGAAAACCACGTTTTAAGGAAATCCCGCATCGTGAGAAATTATCTTGTTTTTCATAAACAACACGTTGTAATTCGAAAAGCTTTGGTGTTGCCTGTATGTCTAAATGTGTAGCCTAAAACGGGAAAGCACGGGATAGTTTTCTCTCAAAAGAATATGTAAGAATACCACGTTATAAGGAAATACAGTGTGGCAGAGTAAAGACAAATATGTACGTATTGGACACACTTTACAAGAAGAAGTAACGCATCCTAAAAAAATTAGCTTGTATCTCCGAAACAACACGTTGTAACTCGAAAAGATTTGGTGTGGCGTGTACGTCTAAACGTGTAGCCTCAAAAGAGAACCCACAGGAGAATTTTATTTCTTCAAAATTTTTCAGAAAACCACGTTATAAGGAAATCCCGCATCATGCGAAATCATCTTGTTTTCCTAAACAACATGTTGTAACTCGAAAAGCTTTGGTGTTGCGTGTATGTCTAAGTGTGTAGCCTCAGAAGAGAAGGCACAGGAGATTTTTCTCTTGAAAGATTATGTAAGAATACCACGTTAAGGAAATACAATTTTGCAGAGTAAAGACAAATAAGTACATATTGGAAACACTTTACGAGAAGAAATAACGCATCGTAAAATATTAGCTTGTATCTCGTAAACAACACGTTGTAACTCGAAAGTATTTGGTGTGACGTGTACGTCTAAACGTGTAACCTCAACAGAGAACCCACAGGAGAATTCTCTTTCATCAAAATTTGTCAGAAACCACGTTTTAAGGAAATCTCGTATCGTGCGAAATTATCTTGTTTTTCCTAAACAACACGTTGTAACTCTAAAAGGTTTGGTGTTGCCTGTATGTCTAAGCGTGTAACCTCAAAAGAGAATGCACAGGAAGTTTTCTCTCGAAAGAATATGTAAGAATACCACGTTATAAGGAAATACAATGTTGCAGAGTAAAGACAAATACATACTTATTGGAAACACTTTACGAGAAAAATTAAGGCATCTTAAAAAATTAGCTTGTATCTCCTAAACAACACGTTGTAACTCGAAAAGATTTGGTATGGCATGTACGTCTACATGTGTAGCCTCAAAACAGAAACCACAGGAGAATTTTCTTTCGTCAAAATTTTTCAGAAAACCACGTTTTAAGGATATCCCGCATCGTGCATAATTATCTTGTTTTTCCTAAACAACACGTTGTAACTCGAAAAGCTTTGTTGTTGCGTGTATGTCTGAGCATGTTTCCTCTAAACACAATGCACAAGAGAGTTTTCTCTCGAAAGAACCTGTAAGAATACAACGTTATAAGGAAATACAGTGTTGCAGAGAAAAGACAAATACGTACATATTGGAAACACTTTACGAGAAGAAATAACGCATTGTACAAAATTAGCGTGTATCTCCTAAACAACACGTGGTAACTCGAAAGGATTTGGTGTGGCATGTACGTCTAAACGAGTAGCCTCAAAGGAGAACCGACAGGAGAATTTTCTTTCTTCAAAATTTGTCAGAAAACCACGTTTTAAGGAAATCCTGCATCGTGCGAAATTATCTTGTTTTTCGTAAACAACACGTTGTAACTCAAAAAGCTTTGATGTTGCCTGTATGTCTCAGTGTGTAGCCTCAAAAGGGAACGCACAGGATAGTTTTCTCTCGAAAGAATATGTAAGAGTACCACGTTATAAGGAAATACAGTGCTGCAGAGTAAAGACAAATACATACATATTGGAAACACTTTATGAGAAGAAGTAATGCATCGTACAAAATTAGCTTGTATCTCCTAAACAAAACGTTGTAACTCGAAAATATTTGGTTCGGCGTGTACGTCTTAACGTGTAGCCTCAAAAGAGAACCCACAGGAGAATTTTCTTTCGTCAAATTTTTTCAGAAAACCACATTTTAAGGATATCCCGCATCATGCGAAATCATCTTCTTTTTTCTAAACAACATGTTGTAACTCCAAAAGCTTTGGTATTGCGTGTATGTGTAAGCATGGAGCCTCAAAAGAGAAGGCACAGGAGAGTTTTCTCTTGAAAGAATATGTAAGAATACCACGTTATAAGGAAATACAATTTTGCAGAGTAAAGACAGTAAGTACATATTGGAAACACTTTACGAGAAGAAATAACGCATCGTACAAAATTAGCTTGTATCTCCTAAACAACACGTTGTAACTCAAAAAGATTTGGTGTGGCTCATACCTCTACACGTGTAGCCTCAAATAGAACACAGGGCAGAACTTTCTTTCGTCAAAATATATCAGAAAACCACGTTTTATGGAAATATCGCATCGTGCGAAATTATCTTGTTTTTCCTAAACAACACGTTGTAACTCGAAAAGCTTTGGCGTTGCATGTATGTCTAAGCGTGTAGCCCCAAAGGAGAACGCACAGGAGAGTTTTCCCACGAAAGAATATGTAAGAATACCACGTTATAAGGAAATAAAGTGTTGCAGAGTAAAGACAAATATGTACTTATTGGAAACACTTTATGAGAAGAAATAATGCATCGAACAAAATTTGCTTGTATCTCCTAAACAACACGTTGTAATTCGAAAAGAATTGGTGTGGCTCGTACGTCTACATGTGTAGACTCAAACGAACACAAACAGGAGAACTTTCTTTCGTCAAAATTTGTCAGAAAACCACGTTTTAAGGAAATCCCGTATCGTGCAAAGTTATCTTGTTTTTCCTAAACAACACGTTGTAATTCGAAAAGCTTTGGTGTTGCGTGTATGTCTAAACGTGTGGCCTCAAAAGAGAACGCACAGGACAGTTTTGTCTCGAAAGAACATGTAAGAATACAACGTTATAAGGAAATACAGTGTTGCAGTGTAAAGACAAATACGTACGTATTGGAAACACTTTAGGAGAAGAAATAACGCATCATACAATATTAGCTTGTATCTCCTAAACAACACATTGTAACTCGACAAGATTTGGTGTGGAGTGTACGTCGAAACATGTAGCCTCAACAGAGAACCCACAGGAGAATTTTCTTTCGTCAAAATTTGTCAGAAAATCACGTTTTAAGGAAATACTGTATAGTGCGAAATTATCTTGTTTTTCATAAACAACATGTTGTAACTCAGAAAGCTGTGGTGTTGCCTGTATGTCTAAGTGTGTAGACTAAAAAGGGAACACACAGGATAGTTTTCTCTCGAACGAATATGTAAGAATACCACGTTATAAGGAAATACAGTGTTGCAGAGTAAAGACAAATAAAAACTTATTGGAAACACTTTAAGAGAAGAAGTAACTCATCTTACAAAATTACCTTGTATCTCCGTAACAACACGTTGTAACTCGAAAAGATTTGGTGTGCCTTGTACGTCTAAACGTGTAGCCTCAAAAGAGAACCCACAGGAGAATTTTCTTTCGTCAAAATTTTTCAGAAAGCCACGTTTTAAGGAAATCCCGCATCGTGCGAAATCATCTTCTGTTTCCTAAACAACATGTTGTAACTCGAAAAGCTTTGGTGTTGCGTGTATGTGTAAGCGTGGAGCCTCAAAAGAGAAGGCACAGGAGAGTTTTCTCTCGAAAGATTATGTAAGAATACCACGTTATAAGGAAATACAATTTTGCAGAGTAAAGACAAATAAGTACATATTGGAAACACTTTACAAGAAGAAATAACGCATCGTACAAAATTAGCTTGTGTCTCCTAAACAACACGTTGTAACTCGAAAAGATTTGGTGTGACGTGTACGTCTAAGCGTGTAGCATCAAAAGGGAACCCACAAGAGAATTTTCTTTCATCAAAATTTGTCAGCAACCACGTTTTAAGGAAATCTCGCATCATGCGAAATTATCTTGTTTTTCCTAAACAACACGTTGTAACTCGAAAAGCTTTGGTGTTGCGTGTATGTCTAAGCATGTAGCCTAAAAACAGAATGTAAAGGAGAGTTTTTTCTCGAAAGAATATGTAAGAATACCACGTTATAAGGAAATACAGTGTTGCAGAGTAAAGACAAATACGTACATATTGGAAACACATTACGAGAAGAAATAACGCATCGTACAAAATTAGCTTGTATCTCCTAAACAACACGTTGTAACTGGAAAAGATTTGGTGTGGCTTTTACGTCTAAACGTGTAGCCTCAAAAGAGAACACACAGGAGAATTTTCTTTCGTTAAAATTTTTCAGAAAGCCACGTTTTAAGGAAATCCCGCATCGTGCGAAATCACATTCTTTTTCCTAAAAAACATGTTGTAACTCGAAAAGCTTTAGTGTTGCGTGTATGTCTAAGCGTGGAGCCTCAAAAGAGAAGGCACAGGAGAGCTTTCTCTCGAAAGAATATGTAAGAATACCACGTTATAAGGAAATACAATTTTTCAGAATAAAGACAAATAAGTACATATTGGAAACTCTTTACAAGAAGAAATAACGCATCATACAAAATTAGCTTGTATCTCCTAAACAACACGTTGTAACTCAAAAGGATTTGGTGTGACGGGTACTTCTAAATGTATAGCCTCAAAAGAGAACACACAGGTGAATTTTCTTTCATCAAAATTTGTCAGAAACCACGTTTTAAGGAAATCTCGCATCGTGCGAAATTATATTGTTTTTCCTAAATAACATGTTCTTACTCGAAAAGGTATGGTGTTGAGTGAATGTCTAAGTGTGTAACCTCAAAAGAGAACACACAGGATAGTTTTCTCTCGAAAGAATATGTAAGAATACCACGTTATAAGGAAATACAATGTTGCAGAGTAAAGACAAATACGTATGTATTGGAAACACATTACGAGAAGAATTAACGCATCGTAAAAAATTAGGTTTTATCTCCTAAACAAGACGTTGTAACTCGAAAAGATTTGGTGTTGCATGCACGTCTAAACGTGTAGCCTCAAAAGAGAACCTACAGGAGAATTTTCTTTCTTCAAATATTTTCAGAAAACCACGTTTTAAGGAAATCCCGCATCGTGGGAAATCATCTTCTTTTTCTAAACAACATGTTGTAACTCAAAAAGCTTTGGTGTTGCGTGTATGTGTAAGCGTGGAGCCTCAAAAGAGAAGGCACAGGAGAGTTTTCTCTCGAAAGAATATGTAAGAATACCACGTTATAAGGAAATACAATTTTGCAGAGTAAAGACAAATAAGTACATATTGGAAACACTTTACCAGAAGAAATAACGCATCGTACAAAATTAGCTTGTATCTCCTAAACTTTACGAGGTAACTCGAAAGGATTTGGTGTGGCGTGTACGTCTAAATGTGTAGCCCCAAAAGAGAACACACAGGAGAATTTTCTTTTTTCAAAATTTTTCAGAACACCACGTTTTAAGGAAATCCCGCATCGTGCGAAATCATCTTCCTTTTCCTAAACAACATGTTGTAACTCGAAAAGCATTGGTGTTGCGTGTATGTGTAAGTGTGTAGCCTGAAAAGAGAAGGCACAGGAGAGTTTTCTCTCAAAAGAATATGTAAGAATACCATGTTATAAGGAAATACAATTTTGCAGAGTAAAGACAAATAAGTACATATTGGAAACACTTTACGAGAAGAAATAACGCATCGTTCAAAATTACCTTGTATCTCCTAAACAACACGTTGTAACTCGAAAAGATTTGGTGTGACGTATACGTCTAAAAGTGTAGCCTCAAACAAGAACCCACAGGAGAATTTTCTTTCATCAAAATTTGTCAGAAACCACGTTTTAAGGAAATCTTGCATCGGGCGAAATTATCTTGTTTTTCCTAAACAACATGTCGTAACTCGAAAAGCTTTGGTGTTGCGTGTATGTCTAAGCGTGTAGCCTCAAAAGAGAACGCACAGGAGAGTTTTCTCTCAAAAGAATATGTAAGAATACCACGTTATAAGGAAATACAGTGTTGCAGAGTAAAGACAAATAGGACGTATTGGAAACACTTTAAGAGAAGAAATAAAGCAACGTAAAAAATTAGCTTGTATCTCCTGAACAACACGTTGTAACTCGAAAAGATTTGGTGTGGCTCGTACCTCTACATGTGTAGCCTCAAAAGAGAACCAACTGGAGAACTTTCTTTCGTCAAAATTTGTCAGAAGACCACGTTTTATGGAAATCTCGCATCGTGCGAAATTATCTGGTTTTTCCTAAACAACACGTTGTAACTCGAAAAGCTTTGGAGTTGCGTGTATGTCTAAGCATGTAGCCTCAAAAGAGAACGCACAGGAGAGTTTTCCCTCGAAAGAATATGTAAGAATACCATGTTATAAGGAAATACAGTGATGCAGAGTAAAGACAAATAAGTACGTATTGGAAACACTTTATGAGAAGAAATAACGCATCATACAAAATTAGCTTGTATCTCCTAAACAACACGTGCTAACTAGAAAGGATTTGGTGTGGCGTGTACGTCTAAACGTGTAGCATCAAAAGAGAAACCACAGGAGAATGTTCTTTTGTCAAAATTTGTCAGAAAACCACATTTTAAGAAAATCACTCATCGTGCGAAATAATCTTGTTTTTCAAAAACAAGATGTAACTGGAAAAGCGTTGGTGTTGCCTGTATGTCTAAGTGTGTAGCTTCAAAAGGGTACATACAGGATAGTTTTCTCTTGAAAGAATATGTAAGAATACCACGTTATAAGGAAATACAGTGTTGCAGAGTAAAGACAAATAAGTACTTATTGGAAACACTTTATGAGAAGAAATAACGCATCGTAAAAAAATAGCTTGTATCTCCTAAACAACACGTTGTAACTCGAAAAGATTTGGTGTGACATGTACGTCTAAAAGTGTAGCCTCAAACGAGAACCGACGGGAGAATATTCTTTCATCAAAATTTGTCAGAAACCACGTTTTAAGGAAATTTCGCATCGTGCGAAATTATCTTGTTTTTCCTAAACAACAAGTTCTAACTCGAAAAGCTTTGGTGTTGCGTGTATGTCTAAGCGTGTAGCCTCAAAAGAGAATGCACAGGAGAGTTTGCTCTCGAAAGAATATGTAAGAATACCACGTTATAAGGAAATACAGTGTTGCAGAGTAAAGACAAATACGTACGTATTGGAAACACTTTAAGAGAAGAAAAAAAGCATAATACAAAATTAGCTTGTATCTCCTAAACAACAGGTTATAACTCGAAAAGATTTGGTGTGGCTCATACCTCTACACGCGTAGCCTCAAAAGAGAACCCACAGGAGAACTTTCTTTCGTCAAAATTTGTCAGAAAACCACGTTTTATGGAAATCTCGCATCGTGCGAAATTATCTTGTTTTTCCTAAACAACACGTTGTAACTCGAAAAGCTTTGGCGTTGCTTGTTTGTCTAAGCGTGTAGCCTCAAAAGAGAATGCACAGGAGAGTTTTCCCTAGAAAGAATATGTAAGAATACCACGTTATAAGAAAATACAGTATTGCAGAGTAAAGACAAATAAGTACATATTGGAAACACTTTAGGGAAGAAATAACGCATCGTACAATATTTGCTTGTATCTCCTAAACAACACGTTGTAACTCGAAAATATTTGGTGTGGCTGGTACGTCTACACGTGTAGCCTCAAAACAGAAACCACAGGAGAATTTTCTTTCGTCAAAATTTGTCAAAAAACCACGTTTTAAGGAAATCCCGCATCGTGCAAAATTATCTTGTTTTTCCTAAACAACACATTGTAACTCGAAAAGCTTTGTTGTTGCGTGTATGTCTGAGCATGTTTCCTCTAAAGACAATGCACAAGAGAGTTTTCTCTCGAAAGAACATGTAAGAATACAACGTTATAAGGAAATACAGTGTTGCAGAGTAAAGACAAATACGTACATATTGGAAACACTTTACGAGAAGAAATAATGCATCGTACAAAATTAGCGTGTATCTCCTAAACAACACGTGGTAACTCGAAAGGATTTGGTGTGGCATGTACGTCTAAACGTGTAGCCTCAAAGGAGAACCGACAGGAGAATTTTCTTTCTTCAAAATTTGTCAGAAAACCACGTTTTAAGGAAATCCTGCATCGTGCGAAATTATCTTGTTTTTCGTAAACAACACGTTGTAACTCGAAAAGCTTTGGTGTTGCCTGTATGTCTCAGTGTGTAGCCTCAAAAGGGAACGCACAGGATAGTTTTCTCTCGAAAGAATATGTAAGAGTACCACGTTATAAGGAAATACAGTGTTGCAGAGTAAAGACAAATACCTACATATTGGAAACACTTTATGAGAAGAAGTAATGCATCGTACAAAATTAGCTTGTATCTCCTAAACAAAACGTTGTAACTCGAAAATATTTGGTGCGGCGTGTACATCTTAACGTGTAGCCTCAAAAGAGAACCCACAGGAGAATTTTCTTTCGTCAATTTTTTTCAGAAAACCACATTTTAAGGATATGCCGCATCATGCGAAATCATCTTCTTTTTTCTAAACAAAATGTTGTAACTCCAAAAGCATTGGAATTGCGTGTATGTGTAAGCGTGGAGCCTCAAAAGAGAAGGCACAGGAGAGTTTTCTCTCGAAAGAATATGTAAGAATACCACGTTATGAGGAAATACAGTGTTGCAGAGTAAAGACAAATAAGTATATATTGGAAACACTTTACAAAAAGAAA
Organism: Apodemus sylvaticus; assembly: GCF_947179515.1. Taxonomy (NCBI): domain Eukaryota; kingdom Metazoa; phylum Chordata; class Mammalia; order Rodentia; family Muridae; genus Apodemus; species Apodemus sylvaticus. The sequence continues at coordinate 126,964 of NW_026263264.1, forward strand.
TAATGCATCGTACAAAATCAGCTTGTATCTCCTAAACAACACGTTGTAACTCGAAAAGATTCGGTGTGACGTGTACGTCTAAAAGTGTAGCCTCAAACGAGAACCCACAGGAGAATTTACTTTCATCAAAATTTGTCAGAAACCACGTTTTAAGGAAATATCGCATCGTGAAAAATTATCTTGTTTTTCCTAAACAACACATTGCAACACGAAAAGCTTTGGTGTTGCGTGTATGTCTAAGCGTGTAGCCTCAAAAGAGAATGCACAGGAGAGTTTTCTCTCGAAAGAATATGTAAGAATACCACATTATAAGGAAATACAGTGTTGCAGAGTAAAGACAACTACGAACGTATTGGAAACACTTTAGGAGAGGAAATAAAGCATAATACAAAATTAGCTTGTATCTCCTAAACAACAGGTTATAATTCGAAAAGATTTGGTGTGGCTCGTACCTCTACACGTGTTGCCTCAAAAGAGAACCCACAGGAGAACTTTCTTTCGTCAAAATTTGTCAGAAAACCACGTTTTATGGAAATCTCGCATCCTGCGAAATTATCTTGTTTTTCCTAAACAACACGTTGTAACTCGAAAAGCTTTGGCGTTGCGTGTTTGTCTAAGCGTGTAGCCTCAAAAGAGAATGCACAGGAGAGTTTTCCCTAGAAAGAATATGTAAGAATACCACGTTATAAGAAAATACAGTGTTGCAGAGTAAAGACAAATAAGTACATATTGGAAACACTTTAGGGAAGAAATAATGCATCGTACAATATTTGCTTGTATCTCCTAAACAACACGTTGTAACTCGAAAATATTTGGTGTGGCTCGTACGTCTACACGTGTAGCCTCAAAAGAGAAACCACAGGAGAATTTTCTTTCTTCAAAATGTGTCAAAAAACCACGTTTTAAGGAAATCCCGCATCGTGCAAAATTATCTTGTTTTTCCTAAACAACACGTTGTAACTCGAAAAGCTTTGGTGTTGCGTGTATGTCTGAGCATGTTGCCTCTAAAGACAATGCACAAGAGAGTTTTCTCTCGAAAGAACATGTAAGAATACAACGCTATAAGGAAATACAGTGTTGCAGAGTAAAGACAAATACGTACATATTGGAAACACTTTACCAGAAGAAATAACGCATCGTACAAAATTAGCGTGTATCTCCTAAACAACACGTGGTAACTCGAAAGGATTTGGTGTGGCGTGTGCGTCTAAACGTGTAGCCTCAAAAGAGAACCGACAGGAGAATTTTCTTTCTTCAAAATTTGTCAGAAAACCACGTTTTAAGGAAATCCTGCATCATGCGAAATTATCTTGTTTTTCATAAACAACACGTTGTAACTCGAAAAGCTTTGGTGTTGCCTGTATGTCTCAGTGTGTAGCCTCAAAAGGGAATGCACAGGATAGTTTTCTCTCGAAAGAATATGTAAGAATACCACGTTATAAGGAAATACAATGTTGCAGAGTAAAGACAAATATGTATGTATTGGAAACACTTTACGAAAAGAACACATCGTAGAAAATTAGCTTGTATCTCCTAAACAAAAGGTTGTACCTCGAAAAGATTTGGTGTGGCATGTACGTGTAAATGTGTAGCATCAAAAGAGAACCCACAGGAGAATTTTCTTCCTTCAAAATTTTTCAGAAAACCACGTTTTAAGGAAATCCCTCATCGTACGAAATCATCTTTTTCCTAAACAACATGTTGTAACTCGAAAAGCTTTGGTGTTGCGTGTATGTGTAAGCGTGGAGCCTCCAAAGAGAAGGCACAGGAGACTTTTCTCTCGAAAGAATATGTAAGAATACCACGTTAAAAGGAAATACAATTTTGCAGAGTAAAGACAAATAAGTACATATTGGAAACACTTTACGAGAAGAAATAACGCATCTTAAAAAAGTAGCTTGTATCTCCTAAACAACACGTTGTAACTCGAAAAGATTTGGTGTGACATGTACGTCTAAAAGTGTAGCCTCAAACGAGAACCGACAGGAGAATATTCTTTCATCAAAATTTGTCAGAAACCACGTTTTAAGGAAATCTCGCATCGTGCGAAATTATCTTGTTTTTCCTAAACAACAAGTTGTATCTCGAAAAGCGTTGGTGTTGCGTGTATGTCTAAGTGTGTAGCCTCAAAAGAGAATGCACAGGAGAGTTTTCTCTCGAAAGAATATGTAAGAATACCACGTTATAAGGAAATACAGTGTTGCAGAGTAAAGACAAATACGTACGTATTGGAAACACTTTAAGAGAAGAAATAAAGCATAATACAAAATTAGCTTGTATCTCCTAAACAACAGGTTATATCTCGAAAAGATTTGGTGTGGCTCGTACCTCTACAAGTGTAGCCTCAAAAGAGAACCCCCAGGAGAACTTTCTTTCGTCAAAATTTGTCAGAAATCCACGTTTTATGGAAATCTCGCATCGTACGAAATTATCTTGTTTTTCCTAAACAACACGTTGTAACTCGAAAAGCTTTGGTGTTCCTTGTTTGTCTAAGCGTGTAGCCTCAAAAGAGAATGTACAGGAGAGTTTTCCCTAGAAAGAATATGTAAGAATACCACGTTATAAGAAAATACAGTGTTGCAGAGTAAAGACAAATAAGTACATATTGGAAACACTTTAGGGAAGAAATAACGCATCGTACAATATTTGCTTGTATCTCCTAAACAACACGTTGTAACTCGAAAATATTTGGTGTGGCTCGTACGTCTACACGTGTAGCCTCAAAACAGAAACCACAGGAGAATTTTCTTTCGTCAAAATGTGTCAAAAAACCACGTTTTAAGGAAATCCCGCATCGTGCAAAATTATCTTGTTTTTCCTAAACAACACGTTGTAACTCGAAAAGCTTTGTTGTTGCGTGTATGTCTGAGCATGTTTCCTCTAAAGACAATGCACAAGAGAGTTTTCTCTCGAAAGAACATGTAAGAATACAACGTTATAAGGAAATACTGTGTTGCAGAGTAAAGACAAATACGTACATATTGGAAACACTTTACGAGAAGAAATAACGCATCGTACAAAATTAGCGTGTATCTCCTAAACAACACGTGGTAACTCGAAAGGATTTGGTGTGGCATGTACGTCTAAACGTGTAGCCTCAAAGGAGAACCGACAGGAGAATTTTCTTTCTTCAAAATTTGTCAGAAAACCACGTTTTAAGGAAATCCTGCATCGTGCGAAATTATCTTGTTTTTCGTAAACAACACGTTGTAACTCGAAAAGCTTTGGTGTTGCCTGTATGTCTCAGTGTGTAGCCTCAAAAGGGAACGCACAGGATAGTTTTCTCTCGAAAGAATATGTAAGAGTACCACGTTATAAGGAAATACAGTGTTGCAGAGTAAAGACAAATACCTACATATTGGAAACACTTTATGAGAAGAAGTAATGCATCGTACAAAATTAGCTTGTATCTCCTAAACAAAACGTTGTAACTCGAAAATATTTGGTGCGGCGTGTACATCTTAACGTGTAGCCTCAAAAGAGAACCCACAGGAGAATTTTCTTTCGTCAATTTTTTTCAGAAAACCACATTTTAAGGATATGCCGCATCATGCGAAATCATCTTCTTTTTTCTAAACAAAATGTTGTAACTCCAAAAGCATTGGTATTGCGTGTATGTGTAAGCGTGGAGCCTCAAAAGAGAAGGCACAGGAGAGTTTTCTCTCGAAAGAATATGTAAGAATACCACGTTATGAGGAAATACAGTGTTGCAGAGTAAAGACAAATAAGTATATATTGGAAACACTTTACAAAAAGAAATAATGCATCGTACAAAATTAGCTTGTATCTCCTAAACAACACGTTGTAACTCGAAAAGATTCGGTGTGACGTGTACGTCTAAAAGTGTAGCCTCAAACGAGAACCCACAGGAGAATTTACTTTCATCAAAATTTGTCAGAAACCACGTTTTAAGGAAATATCGCATCGTGAAAAATTATCTTGTTTTTCCTAAACAACACATTGCAACACGAAAAGCTTTGGTGTTGCGTGTATGTCTAAGCGTGTAGCCTCAAAAGAGAATGCACAGGAGAGTTTTCTCTCGAAAGAATATGTAAGAATACCACATTATAAGGAAATACAGTGTTGCAGAGTAAAGACAACTACGAACGTATTGGAAACACTTTAGGAGAGGAAATAAAGCATAATACAAAATTAGCTTGTATCTCCTAAACAACAGGTTATAATTCGAAAAGATTTGGTGTGGCTCGTACCTCTACACGTGTTGCCTCAAAAGAGAACCCACAGGAGAACTTTCTTTCGTCAAAATTTGTCAGAAAACCACGTTTTATGGAAATCTCGCATCCTGCGAAATTATCTTGTTTTTCCTAAACAACACGTTGTAACTCGAAAAGCTTTGGCGTTGCGTGTTTGTCTAAGCGTGTAGCCTCAAAAGAGAATGCACAGGAGAGTTTTCCCTAGAAAGAATATGTAAGAATACCACGTTATAAGAAAATACAGTGTTGCAGAGTAAAGACAAATAAGTACATATTGGAAACACTTTAGGGAAGAAATAATGCATCGTACAATATTTGCTTGTATCTCCTAAACAACACGTTGTAACTCGAAAATATTTGGTGTGGCTCGTACGTCTACACGTGTAGCCTCAAAAGAGAAACCACAGGAGAATTTTCTTTCTTCAAAATGTGTCAAAAAACCACGTTTTAAGGAAATCCTGCATCGTGCAAAATTATCTTGTTTTTCCTAAACAACACGTTGTAACTCGAAAAGCTTTGGTGTTGCGTGTATGTCTGAGCATGTTGCCTCTAAAGACAATGCACAAGAGAGTTTTCTCTCGAAAGAACATGTAAGAATACAACGCTATAAGGAAATACAGTGTTGCAGAGTAAAGACAAATACGTACATATTGGAAACACTTTACCAGAAGAAATAACGCATCGTACAAAATTAGCGTGTATCTCCTAAACAACACGTGGTAACTCGAAAGGATTTGGTGTGGCGTGTGCGTCTAAACGTGTAGCCTCAAAAGAGAACCGACAGGAGAATTTTCTTTCTTCAAAATTTGTCAGAAAACCACGTTTTAAGGAAATCCTGCATCATGCGAAATTATCTTGTTTTTCATAAACAACACGTTGTAACTCGAAAAGCTTTGGTGTTGCCTGTATGTCTCAGTGTGTAGCCTCAAAAGGGAATGCACAGGATAGTTTTCTCTCGAAAGAATATGTAAGAATACCACGTTATAAGGAAATACAATGTTGCAGAGTAAAGACAAATATGTATGTATTGGAAACACTTTACGAAAAGAACACATCGTAGAAAATTAGCTTGTATCTCCTAAACAAAAGGTTGTACCTCGAAAAGATTTGGTGTGGCATGTACGTGTAAATGTGTAGCATCAAAAGAGAACCCACAGGAGAATTTTCTTCCTTCAAAATTTTTCAGAAAACCACGTTTTAAGGAAATCCCTCATCGTACGAAATCATCTTTTTCCTAAACAACATGTTGTAACTCGAAAAGCTTTGGTGTTGCGTGTATGTGTAAGCGTGGAGCCTCCAAAGAGAAGGCACAGGAGACTTTTCTCTCGAAAGAATATGTAAGAATACCACGTTAAAAGGAAATACAATTTTGCAGAGTAAAGACAAATAAGTACATATTGGAAACACTTTACGAGAAGAAATAACGCATCTTAAAAAAGTAGCTTGTATCTCCTAAACAACACGTTGTAACTCGAAAAGATTTGGTGTGACATGTACGTCTAAAAGTGTAGCCTCAAACGAGAACCGACAGGAGAATATTCTTTCATCAAAATTTGTCAGAAACCACGTTTTAAGGAAATCTCGCATCGTGCGAAATTATCTTGTTTTTCCTAAACAACAAGTTGTATCTCGAAAAGCGTTGGTGTTGCGTGTATGTCTAAGTGTGTAGCCTCAAAAGAGAATGCACAGGAGAGTTTTCTCTCGAAAGAATATGTAAGAATACCACGTTATAAGGAAATACAGTGTTGCAGAGTAAAGACAAATACGTACGTATTGGAAACACTTTAAGAGAAGAAATAAAGCATAATACAAAATTAGCTTGTATCTCCTAAACAACAGGTTATAACTCGAAAAGATTTGGTGTGGCTCGTACCTCTACAAGTGTAGCCTCAAAAGAGAACCCCCAGGAGAACTTTCTTTCGTCAAAATTTGTCAGAAATCCACGTTTTATGGAAATCTCGCATCGTGCGAAATTATCTTGTTTTTCCTAAACAACACGTTGTAACTCGAAAAGCTTTGGTGTTCCTTGTTTGTCTAAGCGTGTAGCCTCAAAAGAGAATGCACAGGAGAGTTTTCCCTAGAAAGAATATGTAAGAATACCACGTTATAAGAAAATACAGTGTTGCAGAGTAAAGACAAATAAGTACATATTGGAAACACTTTAGGGAAGAAATAACGCATCGTACAATATTTGCTTGTATCTCCTAAACAACACGTTGTAACTCGAAAATATTTGGTGTGGCTCGTACGTCTACACGTGTAGCCTCAAAACAGAAACCACAGGAGAATTTTCTTTCGTCAAAATGTGTCAAAAAACCACGTTTTAAGGAAATCCCGCATCGTGCAAAATTATCTTGTTTTTCCTAAACAACACGTTGTAACTCGAAAAGCTTTGTTGTTGCATGTATGTCTGAGCATGTTTCCTCTAAAGACAATGCACAAGAGAGTTTTCTCTCGAAAGAACATGTAAGAATACAACGTTATAAGGAAATACTGTGTTGCAGAGTAAAGACAAATACGTACATATTGGAAACACTTTACGAGAAGAAATAACGCATCGTACAAAATTAGCGTGTATCTCCTAAACAACACGTGGTAACTCGAAAGGATTTGGTGTGGCATGTACGTCTAAACGTGTAGCCTCAAAGGAGAACCGACAGGAGAATTTTCTTTCTTCAAAATTTGTCAGAAAACCACGTTTTAAGGAAATCCTGCATCGTGCGAAATTATCTTGTTTTTCGTAAACAACACGTTGTAACTCGAAAAGCTTTGGTGTTGCCTGTATGTCTCAGTGTGTAGCCTCAAAAGGGAACGCACAGGATAGTTTTCTCTCGAAAGAATATGTAAGAGTACCACGTTATAAGGAAATACAGTGTTGCAGAGTAAAGACAAATACCTACATATTGGAAACACTTTATGAGAAGAAGTAATGCATCGTACAAAATTAGCTTGTATCTCCTAAACAAAACGTTGTAACTCGAAAATATTTGGTGCGGCGTGTACATCTTAACGTGTAGCCTCAAAAGAGAACCCACAGGAGAATTTTCTTTCGTCAATTTTTTTCAGAAAACCACATTTTAAGGATATGCCGCATCATGCGAAATCATCTTCTTTTTTCTAAACAAAATGTTGTAACTCCAAAAGCATTGGTATTGCGTGTATGTGTAAGCGTGGAGCCTCAAAAGAGAAGGCACAGGAGAGTTTTCTCTCGAAAGAATATGTAAGAATACCACGTTATGAGGAAATACAGTGTTGCAGAGTAAAGACAAATAAGTATATATTGGAAACACTTTACAAAAAGAAATAATGCATCGTACAAAATCAGCTTGTATCTCCTAAACAACACGTTGTAACTCGAAAAGATTCGGTGTGACGTGTACGTCTAAAAGTGTAGCCTCAAACGAGAACCCACAGGAGAATTTACTTTCATCAAAATTTGTCAGAAACCACGTTTTAAGGAAATATCGCATCGTGAAAAATTATCTTGTTTTTCCTAAACAACACATTGCAACACGAAAAGCTTTGGTGTTGCGTGTATGTCTAAGCGTGTAGCCTCAAAAGAGAATGCACAGGAGAGTTTTCTCTCGAAAGAATATGTAAGAATACCACATTATAAGGAAATACAGTGTTGCAGAGTAAAGACAACTACGAACGTATTGGAAACACTTTAGGAGAGGAAATAAAGCATAATACAAAATTAGCTTGTATCTCCTAAACAACAGGTTATAATTCGAAAAGATTTGGTGTGGCTCGTACCTCTACACGTGTTGCCTCAAAAGAGAACCGACAGGAGAACTTTCTTTCGTCAAAATTTGTCAGAAAACCACGTTTTATGGAAATCTCGCATCCTGCGAAATTATCTTGTTTTTCCTAAACAACACGTTGTAACTCGAAAAGCTTTGGCGTTGCGTGTTTGTCTAAGCGTGTAGCCTCAAAAGAGAATGCACAGGAGAGTTTTCCCTAGAAAGAATATGTAAGAATACCACGTTATAAGAAAATACAGTGTTGCAGAGTAAAGACAAATAAGTACATATTGGAAACACTTTAGGGAAGAAATAATGCATCGTACAATATTTGCTTGTATCTCCTAAACAACACGTTGTAACTCGAAAATATTTGGTGTGGCTCGTACGTCTACACGTGTAGCCTCAAAAGAGAAACCACAGGAGAATTTTCTTTCTTCAAAATGTGTCAAAAAACCACGTTTTAAGGAAATCCCGCATCGTGCAAAATTATCTTGTTTTTCCTAAACAACACGTTGTAACTCGAAAAGCTTTGGTGTTGCGTGTATGTCTGAGCATGTTGCCTCTAAAGACAATGCACAAGAGAGTTTTCTCTCGAAAGAACATGTAAGAATACAACGCTATAAGGAAATACAGTGTTGCAGAGTAAAGACAAATACGTACATATTGGAAACACTTTACCAGAAGAAATAACGCATCGTACAAAATTAGCGTGTATCTCCTAAACAACACGTGGTAACTCGAAAGGATTTGGTGTGGCGTGTGCGTCTAAACGTGTAGCCTCAAAAGAGAACCGACAGGAGAATTTTCTTTCTTCAAAATTTGTCAGAAAACCACGTTTTAAGGAAATCCTGCATCATGCGAAATTATCTTGTTTTTCATAAACAACACGTTGTAACTCGAAAAGCTTTGGTGTTGCCTGTATGTCTCAGTGTGTAGCCTCAAAAGGGAATGCACAGGATAGTTTTCTCTCGAAAGAATATGTAAGAATACCACGTTATAAGGAAATACAATGTTGCAGAGTAAAGACAAATATGTATGTATTGGAAACACTTTACGAAAAGAACACATCGTAGAAAATTAGCTTGTATCTCCTAAACAAAAGGTTGTACCTCGAAAAGATTTGGTGTGGCATGTACGTGTAAATGTGTAGCATCAAAAGAGAACCCACAGGAGAATTTTCTTCCTTCAAAATTTTTCAGAAAACCACGTTTTAAGGAAATCCCTCATCGTACGAAATCATCTTTTTCCTAAACAACATGTTGTAACTCGAAAAGCTTTGGTGTTGCGTGTATGTGTAAGCGTGGAGCCTCCAAAGAGAAGGCACAGGAGACTTTTCTCTCGAAAGAATATGTAAGAATACCACGTTAAAAGGAAATACAATTTTGCAGAGTAAAGACAAATAAGTACATATTGGAAACACTTTACGAGAAGAAATAACGCATCTTAAAAAAGTAGCTTGTATCTCCTAAACAACACGTTGTAACTCGAAAAGATTTGGTGTGACATGTACGTCTAAAAGTGTAGCCTCAAACGAGAACCGACAGGAGAATATTCTTTCATCAAAATTTGTCAGAAACCACGTTTTAAGGAAATCTCGCATCGTGCGAAATTATCTTGTTTTTCCTAAACAACAAGTTGTATCTCGAAAAGCGTTGGTGTTGCGTGTATGTCTAAGTGTGTAGCCTCAAAAGAGAATGCACAGGAGAGTTTTCTCTCGAAAGAATATGTAAGAATACCACGTTATAAGGAAATACAGTGTTGCAGAGTAAAGACAAATACGTACGTATTGGAAACACTTTAAGAGAAGAAATAAAGCATAATACAAAATTAGCTTGTATCTCCTAAACAACAGGTTATAACTCGAAAAGATTTGGTGTGGCTCGTACCTCTACAAGTGTAGCCTCAAAAGAGAACCCCCAGGAGAACTTTCTTTCGTCAAAATTTGTCAGAAATCCACGTTTTATGGAAATCTCGCATCGTGCGAAATTATCTTGTTTTTCCTAAACAACACGTTGTAACTCGAAAAGCTTTGGTGTTCCTTGTTTGTCTAAGCGTGTAGCCTCAAAAGAGAATGCACAGGAGAGTTTTCCCTAGACAGAATATGTAAGAATACCACGTTATAAGAAAATACAGTGTTGCAGAGTAAAGACAAATAAGTACATATTGGAAACACTTTAGGGAAGAAATAACGCATCGTACAATATTTGCTTGTATCTCCTAAACAACACGTTGTAACTCGAAAATATTTGGTGTGGCTCGTACGTCTACACGTGTAGCCTCAAAACAGAAACCACAGGAGAATTTTCTTTCGTCAAAATGTGTCAAAAAACCACGTTTTAAGGAAATCCCGCATCGTGCAAAATTATCTTGTTTTTCCTAAACAACACGTTGTAACTCGAAAAGCTTTGTTGTTGCGTGTATGTCTGAGCATGTTTCCTCTAAAGACAATGCACAAGAGAGTTTTCTCTCGAAAGAACATGTAAGAATACAACGTTATAAGGAAATACTGTGTTGCAGAGTAAAGACAAATACGTACATATTGGAAACACTTTACGAGAAGAAATAACGCATCGTACAAAATTAGCGTGTATCTCCTAAACAACACGTGGTAACTCGAAAGGATTTGGTGTGGCATGTACGTCTAAACGTGTAGCCTCAAAGGAGAACCGACAGGAGAATTTTCTTTCTTCAAAATTTGTCAGAAAACCACGTTTTAAGGAAATCCTGCATCGTGCGAAATTATCTTGTTTTTCGTAAACAACACGTTGTAACTCGAAAAGCTTTGGTGTTGCCTGTATGTCTCAGTGTGTAGCCTCAAAAGGGAACGCACAGGATAGTTTTCTCTCGAAAGAATATGTAAGAGTACCACGTTATAAGGAAATACAGTGTTGCAGAGTAAAGACAAATACCTACATATTGGAAACACTTTATGAGAAGAAGTAATGCATCGTACAAAATTAGCTTGTATCTCCTAAACAAAACGTTGTAACTCGAAAATATTTGGTGCGGCGTGTACATCTTAACGTGTAGCCTCAAAAGAGAACCCACAGGAGAATTTTCTTTCGTCAATTTTTTTCAGAAAACCACATTTTAAGGATATGCCGCATCATGCGAAATCATCTTCTTTTTTCTAAACAAAATGTTGTAACTCCAAAAGCATTGGTATTGCGTGTATGTGTAAGCGTGGAGCCTCAAAAGAGAAGGCACAGGAGAGTTTTCTCTCGAAAGAATATGTAAGAATACCACGTTATGAGGAAATACAGTGTTGCAGAGTAAAGACAAATAAGTATATATTGGAAACACTTTACAAAAAGAAATAATGCATCGTACAAAATCAGCTTGTATCTCCTAAACAACACGTTGTAACTCGAAAAGATTCGGTGTGACGTGTACGTCTAAAAGTGTAGCCTCAAACGAGAACCCACAGGAGAATTTACTTTCATCAAAATTTGTCAGAAACCACGTTTTAAGGAAATATCGCATCGTGAAAAATTATCTTGTTTTTCCTAAACAACATATTGCAACACGAAAAGCTTTGGTGTTGCGTGTATGTCTAAGCGTGTAGCCTCAAAAGAGAATGCACAGGAGAGTTTTCTCTCGAAAGAATATGTAAGAATACCACATTATAAGGAAATACAGTGTTGCAGAGTAAAGACAACTACGAACGTATTGGAAACACTTTAGGAGAGGAAATAAAGCATAATACAAAATTAGCTTGTTACTCCTAAACAACAGGTTATAATTCGAAAAGATTTGGTGTGGCTCGTACCTCTACACGTGTTGCCTCAAAAGAGAACCCACAGGAGAACTTTCTTTCGTCAAAATTTGTCAGAAAACCACGTTTTATGGAAATCTCGCATCCTGCGAAATTATCTTGTTTTTCCTAAACAACACGTTGTAACTCGAAAAGCTTTGGCGTTGCGTGTTTGTCTAAGCGTGTAGCCTCAAAAGAGAATGCACAGGAGAGTTTTCCCTAGAAAGAATATGTAAGAATACCACGTTATAAGAAAATACAGTGTTGCAGAGTAAAGACAAATAAGTACATATTGGAAACACTTTAGGGAAGAAATAATGCATCGTACAATATTTGCTTGTATCTCCTAAACAACACGTTGTAACTCGAAAATATTTGGTGTGGCTCGTACGTCTACACGTGTAGCCTCAAAAGAGAAACCACAGGAGAATTTTCTTTCTTCAAAATGTGTCAAAAAAACACGTTTTAAGGAAATCCCACATCGTGCAAAATTATCTTGTTTTTCCTAAACAACACGTTGTAACTCGAAAAGCTTTGGTGTTGCGTTTATGTCTGAGCATGTTGCCTCTAAAGACAATGCACAAGAGAGTTTTCTCTCGAAAGAACATGTAAGAATACAACGTTATAAGGAAATACAGTGTTGCAGAGTAAAGACAAATACGTACATATTGGAAACACTTTACGAGAAGAAATAACGCATCGTACAAAATTAGCGTGTATCTCCTAAACAACACGTGGTAACTCGAAAGGATTTGGTGTGGCATGTACGTCTAAACGTGTAGCCTCAAAGAAGAACCGACAGGAGAATTTTCTTTCTTCAAAATTTGTCAGAAAACCACGTTTTAAGGAAATCTTGCATCGTGCGAAATTATCTTGTTTTTCGTAAACAACACGTTGTAACTCGAAAAGCTTTGGTGTTGCCTGTATGTCTCAGTGTGTAGCCTCAAAAGGGAATGCACAGGATAGTTTTCTCTCGAAAGAATATGTAAGAGTACCACGTTATAAGGAAATACAGTGTTGCAGAGTAAAGACAAATACATACATATTGGAAATACTTTATGAGAAGAAGTAATGCATCGTACAAAATTAGCTTGTATCTCCTAAACAAAACGTTGTAACTCGAAAATATTTGGTGCGGCGTGTACGTCTTAACGTGTAGCCTCAAAAGAGAACCCACAGGAGAATTTTGTTTCGTCAAATTTTTTCAGAAAACCACATTTTAAGGATATCCCGCATCATGCGAAATCATCTTCTTTTTTCTAAACAACATGTTGTAACTCCAAAAGCTTTGGTATTGCGTGTATGTGTAAGCGTGGAGCCTCAAAAGAGAAGGCACTGGAGAGTTTTCTCTCGAAAGAATATGTAAGAATACCACGTTATAAGGAAATACAATTTTGCAGAGTAAAGACAGTAAGTACATATTGGAAACACTTTACGAGAAGAAATAACGCATCGTACAAAATTAGCTTGTATCTCCTAAACAACACGTTGTAACTCAAAAAGATTTGGTGTGGCTCATACCTCTACACGTGTAGCCTCAAATAGAACACAGGGCAGAACTTTCTTTCGTCAAAATATATCAGAAAACCACGTTTTATGGAAATCTCTCATCGTGCGAAATTATCTTGTTTTTCCTAAACAACACGTTGTAACTCAAAAAGCTTTGGCATTGCATGTATGTCTAAGCGTGTAGCCCCAAAGGAGAACGCACAGGAGAGTTTTCCCTCGAAAGAATATGTAAAAATACCACGTTATAAGGAAATAAAGTGTTGCAGAGTAAAGACAAATATGTACTTATTGGAAACACTTTATGAGAAGAAATAATGCATCGAAAAAATTTGCTTGTATCTCCTAAACAACACGTTGTAATTCGAAAAGAATTGGTGTGGCTCGTACGTCTACATGTGTAGACTCAAACGAACACAAACAGGAGAACTTTCTTTCGTCAAAATTTGTCAGAAAACCACGTTTTAAGGAAATCCCGTATCGTGCAAAGTTATCTTGTTTTTCCTAAACAACACGTTGTAATTCGAAAAGCTTTGGTGTTGCGTGTATGTCTAAACGTGTGGCCTCAAAAGAGAACGCACAGGACAGTTTTGTCTCGAAAGAACATGTAAGAATACAACGTTATAAGGAAATACAGTGTTGCAGTGTAAAGACAAATACGTACGTATTGGAAACACTTTAGGAGAAGAAATAACGCATCATACAATATTAGCTTGTATCTCCTAAACAACACGTTGTAACTCGACAAGATTTGGTGTGGAGTGTACGTCGAAACATGTAGCCTCAACAGAGAACCCACAGGAGAATTTTCTTTCGTCAAAATTTGTCAGAAAATCACGTTTTAAGGAAATCCTGTATAGTGCGAAATTATCTTGGTTTTCATAAACAACACGTTGTAACTCGAAAACCTTTGGTGTTGCCTGTATGTCTAAGTGTGTAGCCTCAAAAGGGAACGCACAGGATAGTTTTCTCTAGAAAGAATATGTAAGAATACCACGTTATAAGGAAATACAGTGTTGCAGAGTAAAGACAAATACTTACATATTGGAAACACTTTAAGAGAAGAATTAACGCATCGTGCAAAATTAGCTTGTATCTCCTAAACAACACGTTGTAACTCGAAAAGATTTGGTGTGGCGTGTACGTCTAAACGTGTAGCCTCAAAGAGAACCCACAGAAGAATTTTCTTTCGTCAAAATTTTTCAGAAAACCACGTTTTAAGGAAATCCTGCATCGTGAGAAATCATCTTGTTTTTCCTAAACAACATGTTGTAACTCAAAAAAATTTGGTGTTGCTTGTATGTGTAAGCGTGGAGCCTCAAAAGAGAAGGCACAGGAGAGTTTTCTCTCCAAGGAATTTGAAAGAATACCACGTTATAAGGAAATACAATTTTGCAGAGTAAAGACAAATAAGTACATATTGGAAACACTTTACTAGAATAAATAACGCATCATACAAAATTAGCTTGTATCTCCTAAACAACAAGTTGTAACTCGAAAAGATTTGGTGTGACGTGTACGTCTAAATGTGTAGCCTCAAAAGAGAACACACAGGAGAATTTTTTTTCATCAAAATTTGTCAGAAACCATGTTTTAAGGAAATCTCGCATCGTGGGAAATTATCTTGTTTTTCCTAAACAACACGTTGTAACTCGGAAAGCTTTGGTGTTGCGTGTATGTCTAAGCGTGTAGCCTCAAAAGAGAACGCAGAGGAGAGTTTTCTCTCAAAAGAATATGTAAGAATACCACGTTATAAGGAAATACAGTGTTGCAGAGTAAAGACAAATAGGTACGTATTGGAAACACTTTAAGAGAAGAAATAAAGCAACGTAAAAAATTAGCTTGTATCTCCTGAACAACACGTTGTAACTCGAAAAGATTTGGTGTGGCTCGTACCTCTACATGTGTAGCCTCAAAAGAGAACCAACAGGAGAACTTTCTTTCGTCAAAATTTGTCAGAAAACCACGTTTTATGGAAATCTCGCATCCTGCGAAATTATCTTGTTTTTCCTAAACAACACGTTGTAACTCGAAAAGCTTTGGAGTTGCGTGTATGTCTAAGCATGTAGCCTCAAAAGAGAACGCACAGGAGAGTTTTCCCTCGAAAGAATATGTAAGAATACCATGTTATAAGCAAATACAGTGATGCAGAGTAAAGACAAATAAGTACGTATTGGAAACACTTTATGAGAAGAAATAACGCATCATACAAAATTAGCTTGTATCTCCTAAACAACACGTGCTAACTAGAAAGGATTTGGTGTGGCGTGTACGTCTAAACGTGTAGCATCAAAAGAGAAACCACAGGAGAATTTTCTTTTGTCAAAATTTGTCAGAAAATCACATTTTAAGAAAATCACTCATCGTGCGAAATAATCTTGTATTTCAAAAACAACAAGATGTAACTGGAAAAGCGTTGGTGTTGCCTGTATGTCTAAGTGTGTAGCCTCAAAAGGGAACGCACAGGATAGTTTTCTCTCGAAAGAATATGTAAGAATACCACGTTATAAGGAAATACAGTGTTGCAGAGTAAAGACAAATAAGTACTTATTGGAAACACTTTATGAGAAGAAATAACGCATCGTAAAAAAATAGCTTGTATCTCCTAAACAACACGTTGTAACTCGAAAAGATTTCGTGTGGCGTGTACGTCTAAACGTGTAGCCTCAAAAGAGAACCCACAGGAGAATTTTCTTTGGTCAAAATTTGTCAGAAAACCACATATTAAGGAAATCCCGCATCGTGCGAAATTATCTTGTTTTTCCTAAACAACGCATTGTAACTCGAAAAGCTTTGGTGTTGCGTGTATGTCTAAGCGTGTAGCCTCAAAAGAGAACACACAGGAGACTTTTCTCTCGAAAGAATATGTGAGAATACCACGTTATAAGGAAGTCCACTGTTGCAGAATAATGAAAAATACTTATGTATTGGAAACCCTTAAACTTTATGAGATGAAATAAAGCATCGTACAAAATTAGCTTGTATCTCCTAAACAACACGTTGTAACTCGAAAAGATTTGGTGTGGCGTGTACGTCTAAACGTGTAGCCTCCAAAAGAACCCAGAGACGAATTTTCTTTCGTTAAAATTTTTTCAGAACACCACGTTTTAAGGAAATCCCGCATCGTGCGAAATCATCTTCTTTTTCCTAAACAACATGTTGTAACTCGAAAAGCTTTGGTGTTGCGTGTATGTCTAAGCGTGGAGCCTCAAAAGAGAAGGCACAGGAGAGTTTTCTCTCGAAAGAATATGTAAGAATACCACGATATAAAGAAATACAATTTTGTAGAGTAAAGGCAAATAAGTACATATTGGAAACACTTTACGAGAAGAAATAATGCATCGTACAAAATTAGCTTGTATCTCCTAAACAACACGTTGTAACTCGAAAAGATTTGGTGTGACGTGTACGTCTATACGTGTAGCCTCAAAGGAAAGCCCACAGAAGAATTTTCCTTTGTCAAATTTTTCAGAAAACCACGTTTTAAATAAATCCCGCATCGTGCGAAATTATCTTTTTATTCATTAACAACACTTTGTAACTCGAAAAGCTTTGGTGTTGCCTGTATGTCTAAGTGTGTAGCCTCAAAACGGAACGCACAAGATAGTTTTCTCTCGAAAGAATATGTAAGAATACCACGTTATAAGGAAATACAGTGTTTCAGAGTAAAGACAAATACTTACATATTGGGAATATTTTACGAGAAGAAATAATGCATCGAACGAAATTAGCTTTTATCTCCTAAACAACACATGGTAAGTCGAAAAGATTTGGTTTGGCGTGTATGTCTAAACGTGTAGCCTCAAAGGAGAACACAAAGGAGAATTTTCTTTCGTCAAAATTTGTCAGAAAATCACGTTTTAAGGAAATACCGCATCGTGGGAAATTATCTTGTTTTTCCTAAACAACAAGTGGTAACTCGAAAAGCTTTGGTGTTGCGTGTATGTCTAAGCGTGTAGCCTCAAAAGAGAATGCACAGGAGAGTTTTCTCTCATTAGAACATGTAAGAATTCAACGTTATAAGGAAATCCAGTGTTGCAGAGTAAAGACAAATACGTACATATTGGAAACACATTACGAGAAGAAATTAAGCATCACACAATATTAGCTTGTATCTCCTAAACAACAAGTGGAAACTCGAAAACATTTAGTTTGGCGTGTATGTCTAAAAGTTTAGCCTCAAAAGAAAACCGACTGGAGAATTTTCTTTCGTCAAAATTGGTCAGAAAACAAGGTATTAACGAAATCCCGCATCCTGCGAAATTATCTTGTTTTTCCTAAACAACACGTTGTAACTCAAAAAGCTTTGGTGTTGCGTGTATGTCTCAGTGTGTAGCCTCAAAAGAGAACACACAGGAGAGTTTTCACTCAAAAGAATAAGTAAGAATACCAGGTTATAAGGAAATACAGTGTTGCAGAGTAAAGACAAATACGTACGTATTGGAAACACTTTACGTGAAGAAATAATGCATCATAAAAAATTAGCTTGTATCTCCTAAACAACACGTTGTAACTCGAAAATGTTTGGTGTGGCAGGTACGTCTAAACGTGTAGCCTCAAAAAGAGAACACACAGGAGAATTTTCTTTGGTCAAATTTGCCACAAAACCACGTATTAAGGAAATCCTACATCGTGCGAAATTATCTTGTTTTTCCTAAACAACACGTTGTAACTGGAAAACCTTTGGTGTTGCGTGTATGTCTCAGCGTGTAGCCTTAAAAGAGAACACACAGGGGAGTTTTCTCTCAAAAGAATATGTAAGAATACCACGTTATAAGGAAATACAGTGTTGCAGAGTAAAGAAAAATATGTACTTATTGGAAACCCTTAAACTTTACGAGATGAAATAAAGCATCGTACAAAATTAGCTCGTATCTCCTAAACAACACTTTGTAACTCGAAAAGAATTGGTGTGGCGTGTACGTCTAAACTTGTAGCCTCAAAAGAGAACCCATAGGAGAATTTTCTTTCGTCAAAGTTTCAGAAAACCACGTTTTAAGGAAATCCAGCATCGTGCGAAATTATCTTGTTTTTCCTAAACAACACGTAGTAACTCGAAAATCTTTGGTGATGCGTGTATGTCTAAGCGTGTAGCCTCAAAAGAGAACACACAGGAGAGTTTTCTCTCGAAAGAATATGTGAGAATACCACGTTATAAGGAAGTACAGTGTTGCAGAATAAAGACAAATACTTACGTATTGGAAACCCTTAAACTTTACGAGATGAAATAAAGCATCGTACAAAATTAGCTTGTATCTCCTAAACAACACGTTGTAACTCGAAAAGATTTGGTGTGGCGTGTACGTCTAAAGGTGTAGCCTCAAAAGAGAACCACAGGACAATTTTCGTTCGTCAAAATTTGTCAGAAAACCACGTTTTAAGGAAATCCCGCATCGTGAGAAATTATCTTGTTCATCATAAACAACACATTGTAACTCGAAAAGCTTTGGTGTTGCGTGTATGTTTAAGCGTGTACCCTCAAAAGAGAACGCACAGGAGAGTTTTCTCTCGAAAGAAAATGTAAGAATACCACGTATTAAGGAAATACCGTGTTGCAGAGTAAAGACAAATACGTACTTATTGGAAACACTTTACGAGAAGAAATAACGCATCGTAAAAAATTAGCTTGTATCTCCTAAACAACAGGTTGTAACTCGAAAAGATTTGGTGTGGCGTGTACGTCTAAACGTGTAGACTCAAAAGAGTACACACAGGAGAGTTTTATTTGGTCAAAATTTGTCAGAAAACCACGTTTTAAGGAAATCCCGCATCCTGCGAAATTATGTTGTTTTTCCTAAACAACATGTTGTAACTCGAAAAGTTTTGGTGTTGAGTGTATGTCTAAGCATGTAACCTCAAAGGAGACCGCACAGGAGAGTTTTCTCTCGAAAGAATATGCAAGAATACCTCGTTATAAGGAAATACAGTGTTGCAGAGTAAAGCCAAATATTTACATAATGGAAACACTTAAACTTTATGAGAAGAAATAATGCATCGTAAAAAAATTAGCTTGTATCTCCTAAACAACACGTTGTAACTCGACAAGATTTAGTGTCTCGGGCACGTCTAAATGTGTAGCTTCAAAAGAGAACCCACAGGAGTATTTTCTTTCGTCAAAATTTGTCAGAAAACCACGTTTTACGGAAATCCCGCATCATGCTAAATTATCTTGTTTTTCCTAAACAACACATTGTAACTCGAAAAACTTTGGTGTTGCGTGTATGTCAAAGCGTATAGCCTCAAAAGAGAACGCACAGGAGAGTTTTCTCTCGAAAGAATATGTAAGAATACCACGTTATAAGGAAATACAGTGTTGCAGAGTAAAGACAAATACGTACTTATTGGAAAAACTTAAACTTTACGAGAAGAAATAAGGCATCTTACAAAATTAGTTTGTATCTCCTAAACAACACGTTAAAACTCGAAAAGATTTGGTGTGGTGTGTACGTCTAAACGTGTAGCCTAAAAAGAGAACCCACAGGATAATTTTCTTTCGTCAAAATTTGTCAGAAAACCACGTTTTAAGGAAATCCCGCATCGGGTGAAATTATCTTGTTTTTCCTAAAAAACACGTTGTAACTCGAAAAGCTTTGGTGTTGCGTGTATGTCTAAGCATGTAGCCTCAAAGGGGAACGCACAGGAGAGTTTTCTCTAGAAAGAATATGCAAGAATACCACGTTATAAGGAAATACAGTGTTGCAGAGTAAAGGCAAATATGTACGTAATGGAAACACTTAAAACTTTATGAGAAGAAATAACGCACCGTAAAAAAATTAGCTTGTATGTCCTAAACAACACGTTGTAACTCGAAAAGATTTGGTGTTGCGTGAATGTCTAAGCATGTAGCCTCCAAGGAGAATGCACAGTAGAGTTTTCTCTCGAAAGAATATGCAAGAATACCACGTTATAAGGAAATACAGTGTTGCAGAGTAAAGGCAAATATGTACGTAATGGAAACACTTAAACTTTATGAGAAGAAATAACGCATCGTAAAAAATTAGCTTGTTTCTCCTAAACAACACGTTGTAACTCGAAAAGATTTGGTGTGGCGTGTACGTCTAAATGTGTAGCCTCAAAAGAGAACCCACAGGAGTATTTTCTTTCATCAAAATTTGTCAGAAAACCACGTTGTAAGGAAATCCCGCATCGTGCGAAATTATCTTGTTTTTCCGAAACAACACGTTGTAACTCGAAA
Source organism: Apodemus sylvaticus (assembly GCF_947179515.1). Taxonomy (NCBI): domain Eukaryota; kingdom Metazoa; phylum Chordata; class Mammalia; order Rodentia; family Muridae; genus Apodemus; species Apodemus sylvaticus. The sequence goes on from NW_026263264.1 coordinate 147,379, forward strand.
AGCTTTGGTGTTGCGTGTATGTCTAAGCGTGTAGCCTCAAAAGAGAACGCAACGGAGAGTTTTTTCTCAAAAGAATATGTAAGAATACCACGTTATTAGGAAATACAGTGTTGCAGAGTAAAGACAAATACTTACGTCTTGGAAAAACTTTACGAGAAGAAATAACGCATCATAAGAAATTAGCTTGTATCTCCTAAACAACACGTTGTAACTCGAAAAGCTTTGGTGTTGCGTCTATGTGTAAGCGTGTAGCCTCAAAGGAGAACGCAAAGGAGAGTTTTTTCTCGAAAGAATATGTAAGAATACCACGTTATTAGGAAATACAGTGTTGCAGAGTAAAGACAAATACTTAAGTATTGGAAAAACTTTACGAGAAGAAATAACGCATCGTAAAAAATTAGCTTGTATCTACTAAACAACACGTTGCAACTTAAAAAGATTTGGTGTGGCCTGTACGTCTAAACGTGTAGCCTGAAAAGAGAAGCCATAGGAGAATTTTCTTTGGTCAAAATTTGTCAGAAAACCACGTATTAAGGAAATCCCGCATCGAGCGAAATTATCTTGTTTTTCCTAAACAAAACGTTTTAACACGAAATGCTTTGGTGTTGCGTGTATGTCTAAGCGTGTAGCCTCAAAAGAGAACGCACAGGAGAGTTTTCTCTCGAAAGAATATGTAAGAATACCACGTTATAAGGAAATACAGTGTAGCAGAGTAAAGACAAATACATACTTATTGGAAAAAACTTAAACTTTACGAGAAGAAATAACGCATCGTACAAAATTAGCTTGTATCTCCTAAACAACACGTTGTAACTTGAAAAGATTTGGTGTGGCTTGTACGTCTAAACGTGTAGCCTCAAAAGAGTACCCACAGGAGAGTTTTATTTCGTCAAAATTTGTCAGAAAACCACGTTTTAAGGAAATCCCGCATCGTGCGAAATTATCTTGTTTTTCCTAAACAACACGTTGTAACTCGAAAAGCTTTGGTGTTGCGTGAATGTCTAAGCATGTAGCCTCAAAGGAGAATGCACAGGAGAGTTTTCTCTCGAAAGAATATGCAAGAAAACCACGTTATAAGGAAATACAGTGTTGCAGAGTAAAGGCAAATATGTACGTAATGGAAACACTTAAACTTTATGAGAAGAAATAACGCATCGTAGAAAAATTATATTGTTTCTCCTAAACAACACGTTGTAACTCGAAAAGATTTGGTGTGGCGTGTACGTCTAAATGTGTAGCCTCAAAAGAGAACCGACAGGAGTATTTTCTTTCGTCAAAATTTGTCAGAAAACCACGTTTTAGGGAAATCCCGCATTGTGCGAAATTATCTTGTTTTTCCTAAACAACACGTTGTAACTCGAAAAGCTTTGGTTTTGGGTGTATGTCTAAGCGTGTAGCCTCAAAAGAGAACGCAAAGGAGAGTTTTTTCTCAAAGGAATATGTAAGAATACGAAATTATCTTGTTTTTCCTAAACAACACGTTGTAACTCGAAAAGCTTTGGTGTTGCGTGAATGTCTAAGCATGTAGCCTCAAAGGAGAACGCACAGGAGAGTTTTCTCTCGAAAGAATATGCAAGAATACCACGTTATAAGGAAATACAGTGTTGCAGAGTAAAGGCAAATATGTACGTAATGGAAACACTTAAACTTAAGAGAAGAAATAACGCATCGTACAAAATTAGCTTGTATCTCCTAAACAACACGTTGTAACTTAAAAAGATTTGGTGTGGCCTGTACGTCTAAACGTGTAGCCTCAAAAGAGAACCCATAGGAGAATTTTCTTTGGTCAAAATTTGTCAGAAAACCATGTATTAAGGAAATTCCGCATCGTGCGAAATTATCTTGTTTTTCCTAAACAAAACGTTTTAACTCGAAAAGCTTTGGTGTTGCGTGTATGTCTAAGCCTGTAACCTCAAAGAGGAATGCACTGGAGAGTTTTCTCTCAAAGAATATGTAAGAAAACCACGTTATAAGGAAATACAGTGTTGCAGAGTAAAGACAAATACGTACTTATTGGAAAAACTTAAACTTTACGAGAAGAAATAAGGCATCTTACAAAATTAGTTTGTATCTCCTAAACAACACGTTATAACTTGAAAAGATTTGGTGTGGCTTGTACGTCTAAACGTGTAGCCTCAAAAGAGTACCCACAGGAGAGTTTTATTTCGTCAAAATTTGTCAGAAAACCACGTTTTAAGGAAATCCCGCATCGTGCGAAATTATCTTGTTTTTCCTAAACAACACGTTGTAACTCGAAAAGCTTTGGTGTTGCGTGAATGTCTAAGCATGTAGCCTCAAATGAGAATGCACAGGAGAGTTTTCTCTCGAAAGAATATGCAAGAATACCACGTTATAAGGAAATACAGTGTTGCAGAGTAAAGGCAAATATGTACGTAATGGAAACACTTAAACTTTATGAGAAGAAATAACGCATCGTAGAAAAATTACCTTGTTTCTCCTAAACAACACGTTGTAACTCGGAAAGATTTGGTGTGGCGTGTACGTCTAAATGTGTAGCCTCAAAAGAGAACCGACAGGAGTATTTTCTTTCTTCAAAATTTGTCAGAAAACCACGTTTTAAGGAAATCCCGCATCATGCAAAAATATCTTGTTTTTCCTAAACAACACGTTGTAACTCGAAAAGCTTTGGTGTTGCGTGTATGTCTAAGCGTGTAGCCTCAAAAGAGAACGCAAAGGAGAGTTTTTTCTCGAAAGAATATGTAAGAATACCACGTTATTAGGAAATACAGTGTTGCAGAGTAAAGACAAATACTTACATCTTGGAAAAACTTTACGAGAAGAAATAACGCATCGTAAGAAATTAGCTTGTATCTCCTATACAACACGTTGTAACATAAAAAGATTTGGTGTGGCCTGTACGTCTAAACGTGTAGCCTGAAAAGAGAACCCATAGGAGAATTTTCTTTGGTCAAAATTTGTCAGAAAACCATTTATTAAGGAAATCCCGCATAGTGCGACATTATCTTGTTTTTCCTAAACCAAACGTTTTAACTCGAAAAGCTTTCGTGTTGCGTGTATGTCTAAGGGTGTAGCCTCAAAAGAGAACACACAGGAGAGTTTTCTCTCGAAAGAATATGTAAGAATACCACGTTATAAGGAAATACAGTGTTGCAGAGTAAAGACAAATACGTACTTATTGGAAAAACTTAAACCTTACGAGAAGAAATAAGGCATCTTACAAAATTAGTTTGTATCTCCTAAACAACACATTATAACTCGAAAAGATTTGGTGTGGTGTGTATGTCTAAACGTGTAGCCTCAAAAGAGAACCCACAGGAAAATTTTCTTTCGTCAAAATTTGTCAGAAAACCACGTTTTAAGGAAATTCCGCATCGTGCGAAATTATCTATCTTGTTTTTCTTAAACAAAACGTTTTAACTCGAAAAGCTTTGGTGTTGCGTGTATGTCTAAGCGTGTAGCCTCAAAAGAGAACGCACAGGAGAGTTTTCTCTCGAAAGAATATGTAAGAATACCACGTTATAAGGAAATACAGTGTTGCAGAGTAAAGACAAATACTTACTTATTGGAAAAACTTAAACTTAAGAGAAGAAATAACGCATCGTACAAAATTAGCTTGTATCTCCTAAACAACACGTTGTAACTTAAAAAGATTTGGTGTGGCCTGTACGTCTAAACGTGTAGCCTCAAAAGAGAACCCATAGGAGAATTTTCTTTGGTCAAAATTTGTCAGAAAACCATGTATTAAGGAAATTCCGCATCGTGCGAAATTATCTTGTTTTTCCTAAACAAAACGTTTTAACTCGAAAAGCTTTGGTGTTGCGTGTATGTCTAAGCCTGTAACCTCAAAGGAGAATGCCCAGGAGAGTTTTCTCTCGAAAGAATATGTAAGAAAACCACGTTATAAGGAAATACAGTGTTGCAGAGTAAAGACAAATACGTACTTATTGGAAAAACTTAAACTTTACGAGAAGAAATAAGGCATCTTACAAAATTAGTTTGTATCTCCTAAACAACACGTTATAACTTGAAAAGATTTGGTGTGGTGTGTACTTCTAAACTTGTAGCCTCAAAAGAGAACCCACAGGATAATTTTCTTTCGTCAAAATTTGTCAGAAAACCACGTTTTAAGGAAATCCCGCATCTTGCGAAATTATCTTGTTTTTCCTAAACAACACGTTGTAACTCGAAAGCTTTGGTGTTGCGTGTATGTCTAAGCGTGTAGCCTCAAAAGAGAACGCACAGGAGAGTTTTCTCTCGAAAGAATATGTAAGGATACCACGTTATAAGGAAATACAGTGTTGCAGAATAAAGACAAATACGTACGTATTGGAAACACTTTATGAGAGAAATAACGCATCTGGCAAAATTAGCTTGTATGTCCTAAACAACTCGTTATAACTCGAAAAGATTTGGTGTGGGGTGCACGTCTAAACGTGTAGCCTCAAAAGAGTACCCACAGGAGAGTTTTATTTCGTCAAAATTTGTCAGAAAACCACGTTTTAAGGAAATCCCGCATCTTGCGAAATTATCTTGTTTTTCCTAAACAACACGTTGTAACTCGAAAAGCTTTGGTGTTGCGTGAATGTCTAAGCATGTAGCCTCAAAGGAGAACGCACAGGAGAGTTTTCTCTCGAAAGAATATGCAAGAATACCACGTTATAAGGAAATACAGTGTTGCAGAGTAAAGGCAAATATGTACGTAATGGAAACACTAAAACTTTATGAGAAGAAATAACGCATCGTAAAAAATTAGCTTGTTTCTCCTAAACAACACGTTGTAACTCGAAATGATTTGGTGTGGCATGTACGTCTAAATGTGTAGCCTCAAAAGAGAACCCACAGGAGTATTTTCTTTCGTCAAAATTTGTCAGAAAACCACGTTTTAAGGAAATCCCGCATCGTGCGAAATTATCTTGTTTTTCCTAAACAACACATTGTAACTCGAAAAGCTTTGGTGTTGCGTGTATGTCTAAGCGTGTAGCCTCAAAAGAGAACGCAAAGGAGAGTTTTTTCTCGAAAGAATGTGTAAGAATACGACGTTATTAGGAAATACAGTGTTGCAGAGTAAAGACAAATACTTACGTATTGGAAAAAACTTTACGAGAAGAAATAACGCATCGTAAGAAATTGGCTTGTATCTCCTAAACAACACGTTGTAACTTAAAAAGATTTGGTGTGGCCTGTACGTCTTAACGTGTAGCCTGAAAAGAGAACCCATAGGAGAATTTTCTTTGGTCAAAATATGTCAGAAAACCACGTATTAAGGAAATCCCGCATAGTGCGAAATTATCTTGTTTTTTCTAAACCAAACGTTTTAACTCGAAAAGCTTTGGTGTTGCGTGTATGTCTAAGCGTGTAGCCTCAAAAGAGAACGCACAGGAGAGTTTTCTCTCGAAAGAATATGTAAGAATACCGCGTTAAGGAAATACAGTGTTGCAGAGTAAAGACAAATACGTACTTATTGGAAACACTTAAACTTTACGAGAAGAAATAAGGCATCGTACAAAATTAGTATGTATCTCCTAAACAACACGATATAACTCAGAAAGATTTGGTGTGGTGTGTATGTCTAAACATGTAGCCTCAAAAGAGAACCCACAGGAGAATTTTTGTTCGTTAAATTTTGTCAGAAAACCACGTTTTAAGGAAATCCCGCATTGTGCGAAATTATCTTGTTTTTCCTAAACAACATGTTGTAACTCGAAAAGCTTTGGTGCTGCGTGTATGTCTAAGCGTGTAGCCTCAAAAGAGAACGCAAAGGAGAGTTTTTTCTCGAAAGAATATGTAAGAATACCACGTTATTAGGAAATACAGTGTTGCAGAGTAAAGACAAATACTTACGTCTTGGAAAAACTTTACGAGAAGAAATAACGCATCGTAAGAAATTAGCTTGTATCTCCTATACAACACGTTGTAACATAAAAAGATTTGGTGTGGCCTGTACGTCTAAACGTGTAGCCTGAAAAGAGAACCCATAGGAGAATTTTCTTTGGTCAAAATTTGTCAGAAAACCATGTATTAAGGAAATCCCGCATAGTGCGACATTATCTTGTTTTTCCTAAACCAAACGTTTTAACTCGAAAAGCTTTCGTGTTGCGTGTATGTCTAAGCGTGTAGCCTCAAAAGAGAACACACAGGAGAGTTTTCTCTCGAAAGAATATGTAAGAATACCACGTTATAAGGAAATACAGTGTTGCAGAGTAAAGACAAATACGTACTTATTGGAAAAACTTAAACCTTACGAGAAGAAATAAGGCATCTTACAAAATTAGTTTGTATCTCCTAAACAACACATTATAACTCGAAAAGATTTGGTGTGGTGTGTATGTCTAAACGTGTAGCCTCAAAAGAGAACCCACAGGAAAATTTTCTTTCGTCAAAATTTGTCAGAAAACCACGTTTTAAGGAAATCCCGCATTCTGCGAAATTATCTTGTTTTTCTTAAACAAAACGTTTTAACTCGAAAAGCTTTGGTGTTGCGTGTATGTCTAAGCGTGTAGCCTCAAAAGAGAACGCACAGGAGAGTTTTCTCTCGAAAGAATATGTAAGAATACCACGTTATAAGGAAATACAATGTTGCAGAGTAAAGACAAATACGTACTTATTGGAAAAACTTAAACTTAAGAGAAGAAATAACGCATCGTACAAAATTAGCTTGTATCTCCTAAACAACACGTTGTAACTTAAAAAGATTTGGTGTGGCCTGTACGTCTAAACGTGTAGCCTCAAAAGAGAACCCATAGGAGAATTTTCTTTGGTCAAAATTTGTCAGAAAACCACGTATTAAGGAAATTCCGCATCGTGCGAAATTATCTTGTTTTTCCTAAACAAAACGTTTTAACTCGAAAAGCTTTGGTGTTGCGTGTATGTCTAAGCCTGTAACCTCAAAGAGGAATGCACTGGAGAGTTTTCTCTCAAAGAATATGTAAGAAAACCACGTTATAAGGAAATACAGTGTTGCAGAGTAAAGACAAATACGTACTTATTGGAAAAACTTAAACCTTACGAGAAGAAATAAGGCATCTTACAAAATTAGTTTGTATCTCCTAAACAACACGTTATAACTTGAAAAGATTTGGTGTGGTGTGTTCTTCTAAACTTGTAGCCTCAAAAGAGAACCCACAGGATAATTTTCTTTCGTCAAAATTTGTCAGAAACCACGTTTTAAGGAAATCCCGCATCTTGCGAAATTATCTTGTTTTTCCTAAACAACACGTTGTAACTCGAAAGCTTTGGTGTTGCGTGTATGTCTAAGCGTGTAGCCTCAAAAGAGAACGCACAGGAGAGTTTTCTCTCGAAAGAATATGTAAGGATACCACGTTATAAGGAAATACAGTGTTGCAGAATAAAGACAAATACGTACGTATTGGAAACACTTTATGAGAGAAATAACGCATGTGGCAAAATTAGCTTGTATGTCCTAAACAACTCGTTATAACTCGAAAAGATTTGGTGTGGGGTGCACGTCTAAACGTGTAGCCTCAAAAGAGTACCCACAGGAGAGTTTTATTTCGTCAAAATTTGTCAGAAAACCACGTTTTAAGGAAATCCCGCATCTTGCGAAATTATCTTGTTTTTCCTAAACAACACGTTGTAAATCGAAAAGCTTTGGTGTTGCGTGAATGTCTAAGCATGTAGCCTCAAAGGAGAACGCACAGGAGAGTTTTCTCTCGAAAGAATATGCAAGAATACCACGTTATAAGGAAATACAGTGTTGCAGAGTAAAGGCAAATATGTACGTAATGGAAACACTAAAACTTTATGAGAAGAAATAACGCATCGTAAAAAATTAGCTTGTTTCTCCTAAACAACACGTTGTAACTCGAAATGATTTGGTGTGGCATGTACGTCTAAATGTGTAGCCTCAAAAGAGAACCCACAGGAGTATTTTCTTTCGTCAAAATTTGTCAGAAAACCACGTTTTAAGGAAATCCCGCATCGTGCGAAATTATCTTGTTTTTCCTAAACAACACGTTGTAACTCGAAAAGCTTTGGTGTTGCGTGTATGTCTAAGCGTGAAGCATCAAAAGAGAACGCAAAGGAGAGTTTTTTCTCGAAAGAATGTGTAAGAATACGACGTTATTAGGAAATACAGTGTTGCAGAGTAAAGACAAATACTTACTTATTGGAAAAAACTTTACGAGAAGAAATAACGCATCGTAAGAAATTGGCATGTATCTCCTAAACAACACATTGTAACTTAAAAAGATTTGGTGTGGCCTGTACGTCTTAACGTGTAGCCTGAAAAGAGAACCCATAGGAGAATTTTCTTTGGTCAAAATATGTCAGAAAACCACGTATTAAGGAAATCCCGCATAGTGCGAAATTATCTTGTTTTTTCTAAACCAAACGTTTTAACTCGAAAAGCTTTGGTGTTGCGTGTATGTCTAAGCGTGTAGCCTCAAAAGAGAACGCACAGGAGAGTTTTCTCTCGAAAGAATATGTAAGAATACCACGTTATAAGGAAATACAGTGTTGCAGAGTAAAGGCAAATATGTACTTATTGGAAACACTTAAACTTTACGAGAAGAAATAAGGCATCGTAAAAAATTAGTATGTATCTCCTAAACAACACGATATAACTCGGAAAGATTTGGTGTGGTGTGTATGTCTAAACGTGTAGCCTCAAAAGAGAACCCACAGGAAAATTTTCTTTCGTCAAAATTTGTCAGAAAACCACGTTTTAAGGAAATCCCGCATTCTGCGAAATTATCTTGTTTTTCTTAAACAAAACGTTTTAACTCGAAAAGCTTTGGTGTTGCGTGTATGTCTAAGCCTGTAACCTCAAAGGAGAATGCCCAGGAGAGTTTTCTCTCGAAAGGATATGTAAGAAAACCACGTTATAAGGAAATACAGTGTTGCAGAGTAAAGACAAATACGTACTTATGGGAAAAACTTAAACTTTACGAGAAGAAATAAGGCATCTTACAAAATTAGTTTGTATCTCCTAAACAACACGTTATAACTTGAAAAGATTTGGTGTGGTGTGTACTTCTAAACTTGTAGCCTCAAAAGAGAACCCACAGGATAATTTTCTTTCGTCAAAATTTGTCAGAAAACCACGTATTAAGGAAATCCCGCATCGTGCGAAATTATCTTGTTTTTCCTAAAAAACACGTTGTAACTCGAAAGCTTTGGTGTTGCGTGTATGTCTAAGCGTGTAGCCTCAAAAGAGAACGCACAGGAGAGTTTTCTCTCGAAAGAATATGTAAGAATACCACGTTATAAGGAAATACAGTGTTGCAGAGTAAAGACAAATACGTACTTATTGGAAAAACTTAAACTTAAGAGAAGAAATAACGCATCGTACAAAATTAGCTTGTATCTCCTAAACAACACGTTGTAACTTAAAAAGATTTGGTGTGGCCTGTACGTCTAAACGTGTAGCCTCAAAAGAGAACCCATAGGAGAATTTTCTTTGGTCAAAATTTGTCAGAAAACCACGTATTAAGGAAATTCCGCATCGTGCGAAATTATCTTGTTTTTCCTAAACAAAACGTTTTAACTCGAAAAGCTTTGGTGTTGCGTGTATGTCTAAGCCTGTAACCTCAAAGAGGAATGCACTGGAGAGTTTTCTCTCAAAGAATATGTAAGAAAACCACGTTATAAGGAAATACAGTGTTGCAGAGTAAAGACAAATACGTACTTATTGGAAAAACTTAAACCTTACGAGAAGAAATAAGGCATCTTACAAAATTAGTTTGTATCTCCTAAACAACACGTTATAACTTGAAAAGATTTGGTGTGGTGTGTATGTCTAAACATGTAGCCTCAAAAGAGAACCCACAGGATAATTTTCTTTCGTCAAAATTTGTCAGAAAACCACCTTTTAAGGAAATCCCGCATCTTGCGAAATTATCTTGTTTTTCCTAAACAACACGTTGTAACTCGAAAAGCTTTGGTGTTGCGTGTATGTCTAAGCGTATAGCCTCAAAAGAGAACGCACAGGAGAGTTTTCTCTCGAAAGAATATGTAAGGATACCACGTTATAAGGAAATACAGTGTTGCAGAGTAAAGACAAATACTTACGTCTTGGAAAAACTTTACGAGAAGAAATAACGCATCGTAAGAAATTAGCTTGTATCTCCTAAACAACACGTTGTAACTCGAAAAGCTTTGGTGTTGCGTCTATGTGTAAGCGTGTAGCCTCAAAGGAGAACGCAAAGGAGAGTTTTTTCTCGAAAGAATATGTAAGAATACCACGTTATTAGGAAATACAGTGTTGCAGAGTGAAGACAAATACTTATGTATTGGAAAAACTTTACGAGAAGAAATAACGCATCGTACAAAATTAGCTTGTATCTACTAAACAACACGTTGCAACTTAAAAAGATTTGGTGTGGCCTGTACGTCTAAACGTGTAGCCTGAAAAGAGAAGCCATAGGAGAATTTTCTTTGGTCAAAATTTGTCAGAAAACCACGTATTAAGGAAATCCCGCATCGTGCGAAATTATCTTGTTTTTCCTAAACAAAACGTTATAACTCGAAAAGCTTTGGTGTTGCGTGTATGTCTAAGCCTGTAACCTCAAAGGAGAATGCCCAGGAGAGTTTTCTCTCGAAAGAATATGTAAGAAAACCACGTTATAAGGAAATACAGTGTTGCAGAGTAAAGACAAATACTTACTTATTGGAAAAACTTAAACTTTACGAGAAGAAATAAGGCATCTTACAAAATTAGTTTGTATCTCCTAAACAACACGTTATAACTTGAAAAGATTTGGTGTGGTGTGTACTTCTAAACTTGTAGCCTCAAAAGAGAACCCACAGGATAATTTTCTTTCGTCAAAATTTGTCAGAAAACCACGTTTTAAGGAAATCCCGCATATTGCGAAATTATCTTGTTTTTCCTAAGCAACACGTTGTAACTCGAAAGCTTTGGTGTTGCGTGTATGTCTAAGCGTGTAGCCTCAAAAGAGAACGCACAGGAGAGTTTTCTCTCGAAAGAATATGTAAGGATACCACGTTATAAGGAAATACAGTGTTGCAGAATAAAGACAAATACGTACGTATTGGAAACACTTTATGAGAGAAATAACGCATCTGGCAAAATTAGCTTGTATGTCCTAAACAACTCGTTATAACTCGAAAAGATTTGGTTTGGGGTGCACGTCTAAACGTGTAGCCTCAAAAGAGTACCCACAGGAGAGTTTTATTTCGTCAAAATTTGTCAGAAAACCACGTTTTAAGGAAATCCCGCATCTTGCGAAATTATCTTGTATTTCCTAAACAACACGTTGTAAATCGAAAAGCTTTGGTGTTGCGTGAATGTCTAAGCATGTAGCCTCAAAGGAGAACGCACAGGAGAGTTTTCTCTCGAAAGAATATGCAAGAATACCACGTTATAAGGAAATACAGTGTTGCAGAGTAAAGGCAAATATGTACGTAATGGAAACACTAAAACTTTATGAGAAGAAATAACGCATCGTAAAAAATTAGCATGTTTCTCCTAAACAACACGTTGTAACTCGAAATGATTTGGTGTGGCATATACGTCTAAATGTGTAGCCTCAAAAGAGAACCCACAGGAGTATTTTCTTTCGTCAAAATTTGTCAGAAAACCACGTTTTAAGGAAATCCCGCATCGTGCGAAATTATCTTGTTTTTCCTAAACAACACGTTGTAACTCGAAAGCTTTGGTGTTGCGTGTATGTCTAAGCGTGTAGCCTCAAAAGAGAACGCACAGGAGAGTTTTCTCTCGAAAGAATATGTAAGAATACCACGTTATAAGGAAATACAGTGTTGCAGAGTAAAGACAAATACGTACTTATTGGAAAAACTTAAACTTAAGAGAAGAAATAACGCATCGTACAAAATTAGCTTGTATCTCCTAAACAACACGTTGTAACTTAAAAAGATTTGGTGTGGCCTGTACGTCTAAACGTGTAGCCTCAAAAGAGAACCCATAGGAGAATTTTCTTTGGTCAAAATTTGTCAGAAAACCAAGTATTAAGGAAATTCCGCATCGTGCGAAATTATCTTGTTTTTCCTAAACAAAACGTTTTAACTCGAAAAGCTTTGGTGTTGCGTGTATGTCTAAGCCTGTAACCTCAAAGAGGAATGCACTGGAGAGTTTTCTCTCAAAGAATATGTAAGAAAACCACGTTATAAGGAAATACAGTGTTGCAGAGTAAAGACAAATACGTACTTATTGGAAAAACTTAAACCTTACGAGAAGAAATAAGGCATCTTACAAAATTAGTTTGTATCTCCTAAACAACACGTTATAACTTGAAAAGATTTGGTGTGGTGTGTTCTTCTAAACTTGTAGCCTCAAAAGAGAACCCACAGGATAATTTTCTTTCTTCAAAATTTGTCGGAAACCACGTTTTAAGGAAATCCCGCATCTTGCGAAATTATCTTGTTTTTCCTAAACAACACGTTGTAACTCGAAAGCTTTGGTGTTGCGTGTATGTCTAAGCGTGTAGCCTCAAAAGAGAACGCACAGGAGAGTTTTCTCTCGAAAGAATATGTAAGGATACCACGTTATAAGGAAATACAGTGTTGCAGAATAAAGACAAATACGTACGTATTGGAAACACTTTATGAGAGAAATAACGCATGTGGCAAAATTAGCTTGTATGTCCTAAACAACTCGTTATAACTCGAAAAGATTTGGTGTGGGGTGCACGTCTAAACGTGTAGCCTCAAAAGAGTACCCACAGGAGAGTTTTATTTCGTCAAAATTTGTCAGAAAACCACGTTTTAAGGAAATCCCGCATCTTGCGAAATTATCTTGTTTTTCCTAAACAACACGTTGTAAATCGAAAAGCTTTGGTGTTGCGTGAATGTCTAAGCATGTAGCCTCAAAGGAGAACGCACAGGAGAGTTTTCTCTCGAAAGAATATGCAAGATACCACGTTATAAGGAAATACAGTGTTGCAGAGTAAAGGCAAATATGTACGTAATGGAAACACTAAAACTTTATGAGAAGAAATAACGCATCGTAAAAAATTAGCTTGTTTCTCCTAAACAACACGTTGTAACTCGAAATGATTTGGTGTGGCATGTACGTCTAAATGTGTAGCCTCAAAAGAGAACCCACAGGAGTATTTTCTTTCGTCAAAATTTGTCAGAAAACCACGTTTTAAGGAAATCCCGCATCGTGCGAAATTATCTTGTTTTTCCTAAACAACACGTTGTAACTCGAAAAGCTTTGGTGTTGCGTGTATGTCTAAGCGTGAAGCATCAAAAGAGAACGCAAAGGAGAGTTTTTTCTCGAAAGAATGTGTAAGAATACGACGTTATTAGGAAATACAGTGTTGCAGAGTAAAGACAAATACTTACGTATTGGAAAAAACTTTACGAGAAGAAATAACGCATCGTAAGAAATTGGCATGTATCTCCTAAACAACACATTGTAACTTAAAAAGATTTGGTGTGGCCTGTACGTCTTAACGTGTAGCCTGAAAAGAGAACCCATAGGAGAATTTTCTTTGGTCAAAATATGTCAGAAAACCACGTATTAAGGAAATCCCGCATAGTGCGAAATTATCTTGTTTTTTCTAAACCAAACGTTTTAACTCGAAAAGCTTTGGTGTTGCGTGTATGTCTAAGCGTGTAGCCTCAAAAGAGAACGCACAGGAGAGTTTTCTCTCGAAAGAATATGTAAGAATACCACGTTATAAGGAAATACAGTGTTGCAGAGTAAAGGCAAATATGTACTTATTGGAAACACTTAAACTTTACGAGAAGAAATAAGGCATCGTAAAAAATTAGTATGTATCTCCTAAACAACACGATATAACTCGGAAAGATTTGGTGTGGTGTGTATGTCTAAACGTGTAGCCTCAAAAGAGAACCCACAGGAAAATTTTCTTTCGTCAAAATTTGTCAGAAAACCACGTTTTAAGGAAATCCCGCATTCTGCGAAATTATCTTGTTTTTCTTAAACAAAACGTTTTAACTCGAAAAGCTTTGGTGTTGCGTGTATGTCTAAGCCTGTAACCTCAAAGGAGAATGCCCAGGAGAGTTTTCTCTCGAAAGGATATGTAAGAAAACCACGTTATAAGGAAATACAGTGTTGCAGAGTAAAGACAAATACGTACTTATGGGAAAAACTTAAACTTTACGAGAAGAAATAAGGCATCTTACAAAATTAGTTTGTATCTCCTAAACAACACGTTATAACTTGAAAAGATTTGGTGTGGTGTGTACTTCTAAACTTGTAGCCTCAAAAGAGAACCCACAGGATAATTTTCTTTCGTCAAAATTTGTCAGAAAACCACGTATTAAGGAAATCCCGCATCGTGCGAAATTATCTTGTTTTTCCTAAACAACACGTTGTAACTCGAAAGCTTTGGTGTTGCGTGTATGTCTAAGCGTGTAGCCTCAAAAGAGAACGCACAGGAGAGTTTTCTCTCGAAAGAATATGTAAGAATACCACGTTATAAGGAAATACAGTGTTGCAGAGTAAAGACAAATACGTACTTATTGGAAAAACTTAAACTTAAGAGAAGAAATAACGCATCGTACAAAATTAGCTTGTATCTCCTAAACAACACGTTGTAACTTAAAAAGATTTGGTGTGGCCTGTACGTCTAAACGTGTAGCCTCAAAAGAGAACCCATAGGAGAATTTTCTTTGGTCAAAATTTGTCAGAAAACCACGTATTAAGGAAATTCCGCATCGTGCGAAATTATCTTGTTTTTCCTAAACAAAACGTTTTAACTCGAAAAGCTTTGGTGTTGCGTGTATGTCTAAGCCTGTAACCTCAAAGAGGAATGCACTGGAGAGTTTTCTCTCAAAGAATATGTAAGAAAACCACGTTATAAGGAAATACAGTGTTGCAGAGTAAAGACAAATACGTACTTATTGGAAAAACTTAAACCTTACGAGAAGAAATAAGGCATCTTACAAAATTAGTTTGTATCTCCTAAACAACACGTTATAACTTGAAAAGATTTGGTGTGGTGTGTTCTTCTAAACTTGTAGCCTCAAAAGAGAACCCACAGGATAATTTTCTTTCGTCAAAATTTGTCAGAAACCACGTTTTAAGGAAATCCCGCATCTTGCGAAATTATCTTGTTTTTCCTAAACAACACGTTGTAACTCGAAAGCTTTGGTGTTGCGTGTATGTCTAAGCGTGTAGCCTCAAAAGAGAACGCACAGGAGAGTTTTCTCTCGAAAGAATATGTAAGGATACCACGTTATAAGGAAATACAGTGTTGCAGAATAAAGACAAATACGTACGTATTGGAAACACTTTATGAGAGAAATAACGCATGTGGCAAAATTAGCTTGTATGTCCTAAACAACTCGTTATAACTCGAAAAGATTTGGTGTGGGGTGCACGTCTAAACGTGTAGCCTCAAAAGAGTACCCACAGGAGAGTTTTATTTCGTCAAAATTTGTCAGAAAACCACGTTTTAAGGAAATCCCGCATCTTGCGAAATTATCTTGTTTTTCCTAAACAACACGTTGTAAATCGAAAAGCTTTGGTGTTGCGTGAATGTCTAAGCATGTAGCCTCAAAGGAGAACGCACAGGAGAGTTTTCTCTCGAAAGAATATGCAAGAATACCACGTTATAAGGAAATACAGTGTTGCAGAGTAAAGGCAAATATGTACGTAATGGAAACACTAAAACTTTATGAGAAGAAATAACGCATCGTAAAAAATTAGCTTGTTTCTCCTAAACAACACGTTGTAACTCGAAATGATTTGGTGTGGCATGTACGTCTAAATGTGTAGCCTCAAAAGAGAACCCACAGGAGTATTTTCTTTCGTCAAAATTTGTCAGAAAACCACGTTTTAAGGAAATCCCGCATCGTGCGAAATTATCTTGTTTTTCCTAAACAACACGTTGTAACTCGAAAAGCTTTGGTGTTGCGTGTATGTCTAAGCGTGAAGCATCAAAAGAGAACGCAAAGGAGAGTTTTTTCTCGAAAGAATGTGTAAGAATACGACGTTATTAGGAAATACAGTGTTGCAGAGTAAAGACAAATACTTACGTATTGGAAAAAACTTTACGAGAAGAAATAACGCATCGTAAGAAATTGGCATGTATCTCCTAAACAACACATTGTAACTTAAAAAGATTTGGTGTGGCCTGTACGTCTTAACGTGTAGCCTGAAAAGAGAACCCATAGGAGAATTTTCTTTGGTCAAAATATGTCAGAAAACCACGTATTAAGGAAATCCCGCATAGTGCGAAATTATCTTGTTTTTTCTAAACCAAACGTTTTAACTCGAAAAGCTTTGGTGTTGCGTGTATGTCTAAGCGTGTAGCCTCAAAAGAGAACGCACAGGAGAGTTTTCTCTCGAAAGAATATGTAAGAATACCACGTTATAAGGAAATACAGTGTTGCAGAGTAAAGGCAAATATGTACTTATTGGAAACACTTAAACTTTAGGAGAAGAAATAAGGCATCGTAAAAAATTAGTATGTATCTCCTAAACAACACGATATAACTCGGAAAGATTTGGTGTGGTGTGTATGTCTAAACGTGTAGCCTCAAAAGAGAACCCACAGGAAAATTTTCTTTCGTCAAAATTTGTCAGAAAACCACGTTTTAAGGAAATCCCGCATTCTGCGAAATTATCTTGTTTTTCTTAAACAAAACGTTTTAACTCGAAAAGCTTTGGTGTTGCGTGTATGTCTAAGCCTGTAACCTCAAAGGAGAATGCCCAGGAGAGTTTTCTCTCGAAAGGATATGTAAGAAAACCACGTTATAAGGAAATACAGTGTTGCAGAGTAAAGACAAATACGTACTTATGGGAAAAACTTAAACTTTACGAGAAGAAATAAGGCATCTTACAAAATTAGTTTGTATCTCCTAAACAACACGTTATAACTTGAAAAGATTTGGTGTGGTGTGTACTTCTAAACTTGTAGCCTCAAAAGAGAACCCACAGGATAATTTTCTTTCGTCAAAATTTGTCAGAAAACCACGTATTAAGGAAATCCCGCATCGTGCGAAATTATCTTGTTTTTCCTAAACAACACGTTGTAACTCGAAAGCTTTGGTGTTGCGTGTATGTCTAAGCGTGTAGCCTCAAAAGAGAACGCACAGGAGAGTTTTCTCTCGAAAGAATATGTAAGAATACCACGTTATAAGGAAATACAGTGTTGCAGAGTAAAGACAAATACGTACTTATTGGAAAAACTTAAACTTAAGAGAAGAAATAACGCATCGTACAAAATTAGCTTGTATCTCCTAAACAACACGTTGTAACTTAAAAAGATTTGGTGTGGCCTGTACGTCTAAACGTGTAGCCTCAAAAGAGAACCCATAGGAGAATTTTCTTTGGTCAAAATTTGTCAGAAAACCACGTATTAAGGAAATTCCGCATCGTGCGAAATTATCTTGTTTTTCCTAAACAAAACGTTTTAACTCGAAAAGCTTTGGTGTTGCGTGTATGTCTAAGCCTGTAACCTCAAAGAGGAATGCACTGGAGAGTTTTCTCTCAAAGAATATGTAAGAAAACCACGTTATAAGGAAATACAGTGTTGCAGAGTAAAGACAAATACGTACTTATTGGAAAAACTTAAACCTTACGAGAAGAAATAAGGCATCTTACAAAATTAGTTTGTATCTCCTAAACAACACGTTATAACTTGAAAAGATTTGGTGTGGTGTGTATGTCTAAACATGTAGCCTCAAAAGAGAACCCACAGGATAATTTTCTTTCGTCAAAATTTGTCAGAAAACCACCTTTTAAGGAAATCCCGCATCTTGCGAAATTATCTTGTTTTTCCTAAACAACACGTTGTAACTCGAAAAGCTTTGGTGTTGCGTGTATGTCTAAGCGTATAGCCTCAAAAGAGAACGCACAGGAGAGTTTTCTCTCGAAAGAATATGTAAGGATACCACGTTATAAGGAAATACAGTGTTGCAGAGTAAAGACAAATACTTACGTCTTGGAAAAACTTTACGAGAAGAAATAACGCATCGTAAGAAATTAGCTTGTATCTCCTAAACAACACGTTGTAACTCGAAAAGCTTTGGTGTTGCGTCTATGTGTAAGCGTGTAGCCTCAAAGGAGAACGCAAAGGAGAGTTTTTTCTCGAAAGAATATGTAAGAATACCACGTTATTAGGAAATACAGTGTTGCAGAGTGAAGACAAATACTTATGTATTGGAAAAACTTTACGAGAAGAAATAACGCATCGTACAAAATTAGCTTGTATCTACTAAACAACACGTTGCAACTTAAAAAGATTTGGTGTGGCCTGTACGTCTAAACGTGTAGCCTGAAAAGAGAAGCCATAGGAGAATTTTCTTTGGTCAAAATTTGTCAGAAAACCACGTATTAAGGAAATCCCGCATCGTGCGAAATTATCTTGTTTTTCCTAAACAAAACGTTATAACTCGAAAAGCTTTGGTGTTGCGTGTATGTCTAAGCCTGTAACCTCAAAGGAGAATGCCCAGGAGAGTTTTCTCTCGAAAGAATATGTAAGAAAACCACGTTATAAGGAAATACAGTGTTGCAGAGTAAAGACAAATACTTACTTATTGGAAAAACTTAAACTTAAGAGAAGAAATAACGCATCGTACAAAATTAGCTTGTATCTACTCAACAACACGTTGTAACTTAAAAAGATTTGGTGTGGCCTGTACGTCTAAACGTGTAGCCTCAAAAGAGAACCCATAAGAGAATTTTCTTTGGTCAAAATTTGTCAGAAAACCACGTATTAAGGAAATCCCGCATCGTGCGAAATTATCTTGTTTTTCCTAAACAAAACGTTTTAACTCGAAAAGCTTTGGTGTTGCGTGTATGTCTAAGCCTGTAACCTCAAAGGAGAATGCCCAGGAGAGTTTTCTCTCGAAAGAATATGTAAGAAAACCACGTTATAAGGAAATACAGTGTTGCAGAGTAAAGACAAATACGTACTTATTGGAAAAACTTAAACTTTACGAGAAGAAATAAGGCATCTTACAAAATTAGTTTGTATCTCCTAAACAACACGTTATAACTTGAAAAGATTTGGTGTGGTGTGTACTTCTAAACTTGTAGCCTCAAAAGAGAACCCACAGGATAATTTTCTTTCGTCAAAATTTGTCAGAAAACCACGTTTTAAGGAAATCCCGCATATTGCGAAATTATCTTGTTTTTCCTAAGCAACACGTTGTAACTCGAAAGCTTTGGTGTTGCGTGTATGTCTAAGCGTGTAGCCTCAAAAGAGAACGCACAGGAGAGTTTTCTCTCGAAAGAATATGTAAGGATACCACGTTATAAGGAAATACAGTGTTGCAGAATAAAGACAAATACGTACGTATTGGAAACACTTTATGAGAGAAATAACGCATCTGGCAAAATTAGCTTGTATGTCCTAAACAACTCGTTATAACTCGAAAAGATTTGGTTTGGGGTGCACGTCTAAACGTGTAGCCTCAAAAGAGTACCCACAGGAGAGTTTTATTTCGTCAAAATTTGTCAGAAAACCACGTTTTAAGGAAATCCCGCATCTTGCGAAATTATCTTGTATTTCCTAAACAACACGTTGTAAATCGAAAAGCTTTGGTGTTGCGTGAATGTCTAAGCATGTAGCCTCAAAGGAGAACGCACAGGAGAGTTTTCTCTCGAAAGAATATGCAAGAATACCACGTTATAAGGAAATACAGTGTTGCAGAGTAAAGGCAAATATGTACGTAATGGAAACACTAAAACTTTATGAGAAGAAATAACGCATCGTAAAAAATTAGCATGTTTCTCCTAAACAACACGTTGTAACTCGAAATGATTTGGTGTGGCATATACGTCTAAATGTGTAGCCTCAAAAGAGAACCCACAGGAGTATTTTCTTTCGTCAAAATTTGTCAGAAAACCACGTTTTAAGGAAATCCCGCATCGTGCGAAATTATCTTGTTTTCCTAAACAACACGTTGTAACTCGAAAAGCTTTGGTGTTGCGTGTATGTCTAAGCGTGTAGCCTCAAAAGAGAACGCAAAGGAGAGTTTTTTCTCGAAAGAATGTGTAAGAATACGACGTTATTAGGAAATACAGTGTTGCAGAGTAAAGACAAATACTTACTTATTGGAAAAAACTTTACGAGAAGAAATAACGCATCGTAAGAAATTAGCTTGTATCTCCTAAACAACACGTTGTAACTTAAAAAGATTTGGTGTGGCCTGTACGTCTTAACGTGTAGCCTGAAAAGAGAACCCATAGGAGAATTTTCTTTGGTCAAAATATGTCAGAAAACCACGTATTAAGGAAATCCCGCATAGTGCGAAATTATCTTGTTTTTTCTAAACCAAACGTTTTAACTCGAAAAGCTTTGGTGTTGCGTGTATGTCTAAGCGTGTAGCCTCAAAAGAGAACGCACAGGAGAGTTTTCTCTCGAAAGAATATGTAAGAATACCACGTTATAAGGAAATACAGTGTTGCAGAGTAAAGACAAATACGTACTTATTGGAAACACTTAAACTTTACGAGAAGAAATAAGGCATCGTACAAAATTACTATGTATCTCCTAAACAACACGGTATAACTCGGAAAGATTTGGTGTGGTGTGTATGTCTAAACATGTAGCCTCAAAAGAGAACCCACAGGAGAATTTTTGTTCGTTAAATTTTGTCAGAAAACCACCTTTTAAGGAAATCCCGCATTGTGCGAAATTATCTTGTTTTTCCTAAACAACACGTTGTAACTCGAAAAGCTTTGGTGCTGCGTGTATGTCTAAGCGTATAGCCTCAAAAGAGAACGCAAAGGAGAGTTTTTTCTCGAAAGAATATGTAAGAATACCACGTTATTAGGAAATACAGTGTTGCAGAGTAAAGACAAATACTTACGTCTTGGAAAAACTTTACGAGAAGAAATAATGCATCGTAAGAAATTAGCTTGTATCTCCTAAACAACACGTTGTAACTCGAAAAGCTTTGGTGTTGCGTCTATGTGTAAGCGTGTAGCCTCAAAGGAGAACGCAAAGGAGAGTTTTTTCTCGAAAGAATATGTAAGAATACCACGTTATTAGGAAATACAGTGTTGCAGAGTAAAGACAAATACTTATGTATTGGAAAAACTTTACGAGAAGAAATAACGCATCGTACAAAATTAGCTTGTATCTACTAAACAACACGTTGCAACTTAAAAAGATTTGGTGTGGCCTGTACGTCTAAACGTGTAGCCTGAAAAGAGAAGCCATAGGAGAATTTTCTTTGGTCAAAATTTGTCAGAAAACCACTTATTAAGGAAATCCCGCATCGTGCGAAATTATCTTGTTTTTCCTAAACAAAACGTTTTAACTCGAAATGCTTTGGTGTTGCGTGTATGTCTAAGCGTGTAGCCTCAAAAGAGAACGCACAGGAGAGTTTTCTCTCGAAAGAATATGTAAGAATACCACGTTATAAGGAAATACAGTGTTGCAGAGTAAAGACAAATACGTACTTATTGGAAAAACTTAAACTTTACGAGAAGAAATAACGCGTCGTACAAAATTAGCTTGTATCTCCTAAACAACATGTTGTAACTTGAAAAGATTTGGTGTGGCTTGTACGTCTAAACGTGTAGCCTCAAAAGAGTACCCACAGGAGCGTTTTATTTCGTCAAAATTTGTCAGAAAACCACGTTTTAAGGAAATTCCGCATCGTGCGAAATTATCTTGTTTTTCCTAAACAACACATTGTAACTCGAAAAGCTTTGGTGTTGCGTGAATGTCTAAGCATATAGCCTCAAAGGAGAATGCACAGGAGAGTTTTCTCTCGAAAGAATATGCAAGAATACCACGTTATAAGGAAATACAGTGTTGCAGAGTAAAGGCAAATATGTTCGTAATGGAAACACTTAAACTTTATGAGAAGAAATAACGCATCGTAGAAAAATTACCTTGTTTCTCCTAAACACCACGTTGTAACTCGAAAAGATTTGGTGTGGCGTGTACGTCTAAATGTGTAGCCTCAAAAGAGAACCGACAGGAGTATTTTCTTTCGTCAAAATTTGTCAGAAAACCACGTTTTAAGGAAATCCCGCATCGTGCAAAAATATCTTGTTTTTCCTAAACAACACGTTGTAACTCGAAAAGCTTTGGTTTTGGGTGTATGTCTAAGCGTGTAGCCTCAAAAGAGAACGCAAAGGAGAGTTTTTTCTCAAAGGAATATGTAAGAATACCACGTTATTAGGAAATACAGTGTTGCAGAGTAAAGACAAATACTTACGTCTTGGACAAACTTTACGAGAAGAAATAACGCATCGTAAGAAATTAGCTTGTATCTCCTAAACAACACGTTGTAACATAAAAAGATTTGGTGTGGCCTGTACGTCTAAACGTGTAGCCTGAAAAGAGAACCCATAGGAGAATTTTCTTTGGTCAAAATTTGTCAGAAAACCATGTATTAAGGAAATCCCTCATAGTGCGACATTATCTTGTTTTTCCTAAACCAAACGTTTTAACTCGAAAAGCTTTCGTGTTGCGTGTATGTCTAAGCGTGTAGCCTCAAAAGAGAACACACAGGAGAGTTTTCTCTCGGAAGAATATGTAAGAATACCACGTTATAAGGAAATACAGTGTTGCAGAGTAAAGACAAATACGTACTTATTGGAAAAACTTAAACCTTACGAGAAGAAATAAGGCATCTTACAAAATTAGTTTGTATCTCCTAAACAACACATTATAACTCTATAAGATTTGGTGTGGTGTGTATGTCTAAACGTGTAGCCTCAAAAGAGAACCCACAGGAAAATTTTCTTTTGTCAAAATTTGTCAGAAAACCACGTTTTAAGGATATCCCGCATTCTGCGAAATTATCTTGTTTTTCTTAAACAAAACGTTTTAAGTCGAAAAGCTTTGGTGTTGCGTGTATGTCTAAGCGTGTAGCCTCAAAAGAGAACGCACAGGAGAGTTTTCTCTCGAAAGAATATGTAAGAATACCACGTTATAAGGAAATACAGTGTTGCAGAGTAAAGACAAATACGTACTTATTGGAAAAACTTAAACTTAAGAGAAGAAATAACGCATCGTACAAAATTAGCTTGTATATCCTAAACAACACGTTGTAACTTAAAAAGATTTGGTGTGGCCTGTACGTCTAAACGTGTAGCCTCAAAAGAGAAACCATAGGAGAATTTTCTTTGTTCAAAATTTTTCAGAAAACCACGTATTAAGGAAATTCCGCATCGTGCGAAATTATCTTGTTTTTCCTAAACAAAACATTTTGACTCGAAAAGCTTTGGTGTTGCGTGTATGTCTAAGCCTGTAACCTCAAAGGAGAATGCCCAGGAGAGTTTTCTCTCGAAAGAATATGTAAGAATACCACGTTATAAGGAAATACAGTGTTGCAGAGTAAAGACAAATACGTACTTATTGGAAAAACTTAAACTTTACGAGAAGAAATAAGGCATCTTACAAAATTAGTTTGTATCTCCTAAACAACATGTTATAACTTGAAAAGATTTGGTGTGGTGTGTACGTCTAAACTTGTAGCCTCAAAAGAGAACCCACAGGATAATTTTCTTTCGTCAAAATTTGTCAGAAAACCACGTTTTAAGGAAATCCCGCATCTTGCGAAATTATCTTGTTTTTCCTAAACAACACGTTGTAACTCGAAAGCTTGGGTGTTGCGTGTATGTCTAAGCGTGTAGCCTCAAAAGAGAACGCACAGGAGAGTTTTCTCTCGAAAGAATATGTAAGGATACCACGTTATAAGGAAATACAGTGTTGCAGAGTAAAGACAAATACGTACGTATTGGAAACACTTTATGAGAGAAATAAGGCATCTGGCAAAATTAGCTTGTATGTCCTAAACAACTCGTGTAACTCGAAAAGATTTGGTGTGGGGTGCACGTCTAAACGTGTAGCCTCAAAAGAGTACCCACAGGAGAGTTTTATTTCGTCAAAATTTGTCAGAAAACCACGTTTTAAGGAAAGCCCGCATCTTGCGAAATTATCTTGTTTTTCCTAAACAACACGTTGTAAATCGAAAAGCTTTGGTGTTGCGTGAATGTCTAAGCATGTAGCCTCAAAGGAGAACGCACAGGAGAGTTTTCTCTCGAAATAATATGCAAGAATACCACGTTATAAGGAAATACAGTGTTGCACAGTAAAGGCAAATATGTACGTAATGGAAACACTAAAACTTTATGAGAAGAAATAACGCATCGTAAAAAATTAGCTTGTTTCTCCTAAACAACACGTTGTAACTCGAAATGATTTGGTGTGGCATGTACGTCTAAATGTGTAGCCTCAAAAGAGAACCCACAGGAGTATTTTCTTTCGTCAAAATTTGTCAGAAAACCACGTTTTAAGGAAATCCCGCATCGTGCGAAATTATCTTGTTTTTCCTAAACAACACGTTGTAACTCGAAAAGCTTTGGTGTTGCGTGTATGTCTAAGCATGTAGCCTCAAAAGACAACGCAAAGGAGAGTTTTTTCTTGAAAGAATGTGTAAGAATACCACGTTATTAGGAAATACAGTGTTGCAGAGTAAAGACAAATACTTACGTATTGGAAAAAACTTTACGAGAAGAAATAACGCATCGTACAAAATTAGCTTGTATCTACTAAACAACACGTTGCAACTTAAAAAGATTTGGTGTGGCCTGTACGTCTAAACGTGTAGCCTGAAAAGAGAAGCCATAGGAGAATTTTCTTTGGTCAAAATTTGTCAGAAAACCACGTATTAAGGAAATTCCGCATCGTGCGAAATTATCTTGTTTTTCCTAAACAAAACATTTTGACTCGAAAAGCTTTGGTGTTGCGTGTATGTCTAAGCCTGTAACCTCAAAGGAGAATGCCCAGGAGAGTTTTCTCTCGAAAGAATATGTAAGAATACCACGTTATAAGGAAATACAGTGTTGCAGAGTAAAGACAAATACGTACTTATTGGAAAAACTTAAACTTTACGAGAAGAAATAAGGCATCTTACAAAATTAGTTTGTATCTCCTAAACAACATGTTATAACTTGAAAAGATTTGGTGTGGTGTGTACGTCTAAACTTGTAGCCTCAAAAGAGTACCCACAGGAGCGTTTTATTTCGTCAAAATTTGTCAGAAAACCACGTTTTAAGGAAATTCCGCATCGTGCGAAATTATCTTGTTTTTCCTAAACAACACATTGTAACTCGAAAAGCTTTGGTGTTGCGTGAATGTCTAAGCATATAGCCTCAAAGGAGAATGCACAGGAGAGTTTTCTCTCGAAAGAATATGCAAGAATACCACGTTATAAGGAAATACAGTGTTGCAGAGTAAAGGCAAATATGTTCGTAATGGAAACACTTAAACTTTATGAGAAGAAATAACGCATCGTAGAAAAATTACCTTGTTTCTCCTAAACACCACGTTGTAACTCGAAAAGATTTGGTGTGGCGTGTACGTCTAAATGTGTAGCCTCAAAAGAGAACCGACAGGAGTATTTTCTTTCGTCAAAATTTGTCAGAAAACCACGTTTTAAGGAAATCCCGCATCGTGCAAAAATATCTTGTTTTTCCTAAACAACACGTTGTAACTCGAAAAGCTTTGGTTTTGGGTGTATGTCTAAGCGTGTAGCCTCAAAAGAGAACGCAAAGGAGAGTTTTTTCTCAAAGGAATATGTAAGAATACCACGTTATTAGGAAATACAGTGTTGCAGAGTAAAGACAAATACTTACGTCTTGGACAAACTTTACGAGAAGAAATAACGCATCGTAAGAAATTAGCTTGTATCTCCTAAACAACACGTTGTAACATAAAAAGATTTGGTGTGGCCTGTACGTCTAAACGTGTAGCCTGAAAAGAGAACCCATAGGAGAATTTTCTTTGGTCAAAATTTGTCAGAAAACCATGTATTAAGGAAATCCCTCATAGTGCGACATTATCTTGTTTTTCCTAAACCAAACGTTTTAACTCGAAAAGCTTTCGTGTTGCGTGTATGTCTAAGCGTGTAGCCTCAAAAGAGAACACACAGGAGAGTTTTCTCTCGGAAGAATATGTAAGAATACCACGTTATAAGGAAATACAGTGTTGCAGAGTAAAGACAAATACGTACTTATTGGAAAAACTTAAACCTTACGAGAAGAAATAAGGCATCTTACAAAATTAGTTTGTATCTCCTAAACAACACATTATAACTCTATAAGATTTGGTGTGGTGTGTATGTCTAAACGTGTAGCCTCAAAAGAGAACCCACAGGAAAATTTTCTTTTGTCAAAATTTGTCAGAAAACCACGTTTTAAGGATATCCCGCATTCTGCGAAATTATCTTGTTTTTCTTAAACAAAACGTTTTAAGTCGAAAAGCTTTGGTGTTGCGTGTATGTCTAAGCGTGTAGCCTCAAAAGAGAACGCACAGGAGAGTTTTCTCTCGAAAGAATATGTAAGAATACCACGTTATAAGGAAATACAGTGTTGCAGAGTAAAGACAAATACGTACTTATTGGAAAAACTTAAACTTAAGAGAAGAAATAACGCATCGTACAAAATTAGCTTGTATATCCTAAACAACACGTTGTAACTTAAAAAGATTTGGTGTGGCCTGTACGTCTAAACGTGTAGCCTCAAAAGAGAAACCATAGGAGAATTTTCTTTGTTCAAAATTTTTCAGAAAACCACGTATTAAGGAAATTCCGCATCGTGCGAAATTATCTTGTTTTTCCTAAACAAAACATTTTGACTCGAAAAGCTTTGGTGTTGCGTGTATGTCTAAGCCTGTAACCTCAAAGGAGAATGCCCAGGAGAGTTTTCTCTCGAAAGAATATGTAAGAATACCACGTTATAAGGAAATACAGTGTTGCAGAGTAAAGACAAATACGTACTTATTGGAAAAACTTAAACTTTACGAGAAGAAATAAGGCATCTTACAAAATTAGTTTGTATCTCCTAAACAACATGTTATAACTTGAAAAGATTTGGTGTGGTGTGTACGTCTAAACTTGTAGCCTCAAAAGAGAACCCACAGGATAATTTTCTTTCGTCAAAATTTGTCAGAAAACCACGTTTTAAGGAAATCCCGCATCTTGCGAAATTATCTTGTTTTTCCTAAACAACACGTTGTAACTCGAAAGCTTGGGTGTTGCGTGTATGTCTAAGCGTGTAGCCTCAAAAGAGAACGCACAGGAGAGTTTTCTCTCGAAAGAATATGTAAGGATACCACGTTATAAGGAAATACAGTGTTGCAGAGTAAAGACAAATACGTACGTATTGGAAACACTTTATGAGAGAAATAAGGCATCTGGCAAAATTAGCTTGTATGTCCTAAACAACTCGTGTAACTCGAAAAGATTTGGTGTGGGGTGCACGTCTAAACGTGTAGCCTCAAAAGAGTACCCACAGGAGAGTTTTATTTCGTCAAAATTTGTCAGAAAACCACGTTTTAAGGAAAGCCCGCATCTTGCGAAATTATCTTGTTTTTCCTAAACAACACGTTGTAAATCGAAAAGCTTTGGTGTTGCGTGAATGTCTAAGCATGTAGCCTCAAAGGAGAACGCACAGGAGAGTTTTCTCTCGAAATAATATGCAAGAATACCACGTTATAAGGAAATACAGTGTTGCACAGTAAAGGCAAATATGTACGTAATGGAAACACTAAAACTTTATGAGAAGAAATAACGCATCGTAAAAAATTAGCTTGTTTCTCCTAAACAACACGTTGTAACTCGAAATGATTTGGTGTGGCATGTACGTCTAAATGTGTAGCCTCAAAAGAGAACCCACAGGAGTATTTTCTTTCGTCAAAATTTGTCAGAAAACCACGTTTTAAGGAAATCCCGCATCGTGCGAAATTATCTTGTTTTTCCTAAACAACACGTTGTAACTCGAAAAGCTTTGGTGTTGCGTGTATGTCTAAGCATGTAGCCTCAAAAGACAACGCAAAGGAGAGTTTTTTCTTGAAAGAATGTGTAAGAATACCACGTTATTAGGAAATACAGTGTTGCAGAGTAAAGACAAATACTTACGTATTGGAAAAAACTTTACGAGAAGAAATAACGCATCGTACAAAATTAGCTTGTATCTACTAAACAACACGTTGCAACTTAAAAAGATTTGGTGTGGCCTGTACGTCTAAACGTGTAGCCTGAAAAGAGAAGCCATAGGAGAATTTTCTTTGGTCAAAATTTGTCAGAAAACCACGTATTAAGGAAATTCCGCATCGTGCGAAATTATCTTGTTTTTCCTAAACAAAACATTTTGACTCGAAAAGCTTTGGTGTTGCGTGTATGTCTAAGCCTGTAACCTCAAAGGAGAATGCCCAGGAGAGTTTTCTCTCGAAAGAATATGTAAGAATACCACGTTATAAGGAAATACAGTGTTGCAGAGTAAAGACAAATACGTACTTATTGGAAAAACTTAAACTTTACGAGAAGAAATAAGGCATCTTACAAAATTAGTTTGTATCTCCTAAACAACATGTTATAACTTGAAAAGATTTGGTGTGGTGTGTACGTCTAAACTTGTAGCCTCAAAAGAGTACCCACAGGAGCGTTTTATTTCGTCAAAATTTGTCAGAAAACCACGTTTTAAGGAAATTCCGCATCGTGCGAAATTATCTTGTTTTTCCTAAACAACACATTGTAACTCGAAAAGCTTTGGTGTTGCGTGAATGTCTAAGCATATAGCCTCAAAGGAGAATGCACAGGAGAGTTTTCTCTCGAAAGAATATGCAAGAATACCACGTTATAAGGAAATACAGTGTTGCAGAGTAAAGGCAAATATGTTCGTAATGGAAACACTTAAACTTTATGAGAAGAAATAACGCATCGTAGAAAAATTACCTTGTTTCTCCTAAACACCACGTTGTAACTCGAAAAGATTTGGTGTGGCGTGTACGTCTAAATGTGTAGCCTCAAAAGAGAACCGACAGGAGTATTTTCTTTCGTCAAAATTTGTCAGAAAACCACGTTTTAAGGAAATCCCGCATCGTGCAAAAATATCTTGTTTTTCCTAAACAACACGTTGTAACTCGAAAAGCTTTGGTTTTGGGTGTATGTCTAAGCGTGTAGCCTCAAAAGAGAACGCAAAGGAGAGTTTTTTCTCAAAGGAATATGTAAGAATACCACGTTATTAGGAAATACAGTGTTGCAGAGTAAAGACAAATACTTACGTCTTGGACAAACTTTACGAGAAGAAATAACGCATCGTAAGAAATTAGCTTGTATCTCCTAAACAACACGTTGTAACATAAAAAGATTTGGTGTGGCCTGTACGTCTAAACGTGTAGCCTGAAAAGAGAACCCATAGGAGAATTTTCTTTGGTCAAAATTTGTCAGAAAACCATGTATTAAGGAAATCCCTCATAGTGCGACATTATCTTGTTTTTCCTAAACCAAACGTTTTAACTCGAAAAGCTTTCGTGTTGCGTGTATGTCTAAGCGTGTAGCCTCAAAAGAGAACACACAGGAGAGTTTTCTCTCGGAAGAATATGTAAGAATACCACGTTATAAGGAAATACAGTGTTGCAGAGTAAAGACAAATACGTACTTATTGGAAAAACTTAAACCTTACGAGAAGAAATAAGGCATCTTACAAAATTAGTTTGTATCTCCTAAACAACACATTATAACTCTATAAGATTTGGTGTGGTGTGTATGTCTAAACGTGTAGCCTCAAAAGAGAACCCACAGGAAAATTTTCTTTTGTCAAAATTTGTCAGAAAACCACGTTTTAAGGATATCCCGCATTCTGCGAAATTATCTTGTTTTTCTTAAACAAAACGTTTTAAGTCGAAAAGCTTTGGTGTTGCGTGTATGTCTAAGCGTGTAGCCTCAAAAGAGAACGCACAGGAGAGTTTTCTCTCGAAAGAATATGTAAGAATACCACGTTATAAGGAAATACAGTGTTGCAGAGTAAAGACAAATACGTACTTATTGGAAAAACTTAAACTTAAGAGAAGAAATAACGCATCGTACAAAATTAGCTTGTATATCCTAAACAACACGTTGTAACTTAAAAAGATTTGGTGTGGCCTGTACGTCTAAACGTGTAGCCTCAAAAGAGAAACCATAGGAGAATTTTCTTTGTTCAAAATTTTTCAGAAAACCACGTATTAAGGAAATTCCGCATCGTGCGAAATTATCTTGTTTTTCCTAAACAAAACATTTTGACTCGAAAAGCTTTGGTGTTGCGTGTATGTCTAAGCCTGTAACCTCAAAGGAGAATGCCCAGGAGAGTTTTCTCTCGAAAGAATATGTAAGAATACCACGTTATAAGGAAATACAGTGTTGCAGAGTAAAGACAAATACGTACTTATTGGAAAAACTTAAACTTTACGAGAAGAAATAAGGCATCTTACAAAATTAGTTTGTATCTCCTAAACAACATGTTATAACTTGAAAAGATTTGGTGTGGTGTGTACGTCTAAACTTGTAGCCTCAAAAGAGAACCCACAGGATAATTTTCTTTCGTCAAAATTTGTCAGAAAACCACGTTTTAAGGAAATCCCGCATCTTGCGAAATTATCTTGTTTTTCCTAAACAACACGTTGTAACTCGAAAGCTTGGGTGTTGCGTGTATGTCTAAGCGTGTAGCCTCAAAAGAGAACGCACAGGAGAGTTTTCTCTCGAAAGAATATGTAAGGATACCACGTTATAAGGAAATACAGTGTTGCAGAGTAAAGACAAATACGTACGTATTGGAAACACTTTATGAGAGAAATAAGGCATCTGGCAAAATTAGCTTGTATGTCCTAAACAACTCGTGTAACTCGAAAAGATTTGGTGTGGGGTGCACGTCTAAACGTGTAGCCTCAAAAGAGTACCCACAGGAGAGTTTTATTTCGTCAAAATTTGTCAGAAAACCACGTTTTAAGGAAAGCCCGCATCTTGCGAAATTATCTTGTTTTTCCTAAACAACACGTTGTAAATCGAAAAGCTTTGGTGTTGCGTGAATGTCTAAGCATGTAGCCTCAAAGGAGAACGCACAGGAGAGTTTTCTCTCGAAATAATATGCAAGAATACCACGTTATAAGGAAATACAGTGTTGCACAGTAAAGGCAAATATGTACGTAATGGAAACACTAAAACTTTATGAGAAGAAATAACGCATCGTAAAAAATTAGCTTGTTTCTCCTAAACAACACGTTGTAACTCGAAATGATTTGGTGTGGCATGTACGTCTAAATGTGTAGCCTCAAAAGAGAACCCACAGGAGTATTTTCTTTCGTCAAAATTTGTCAGAAAACCACGTTTTAAGGAAATCCCGCATCGTGCGAAATTATCTTGTTTTTCCTAAACAACACGTTGTAACTCGAAAAGCTTTGGTGTTGCGTGTATGTCTAAGCATGTAGCCTCAAAAGACAACGCAAAGGAGAGTTTTTTCTTGAAAGAATGTGTAAGAATACCACGTTATTAGGAAATACAGTGTTGCAGAGTAAAGACAAATACTTACGTATTGGAAAAAACTTTACGAGAAGAAATAACGCATCGTACAAAATTAGCTTGTATCTACTAAACAACACGTTGCAACTTAAAAAGATTTGGTGTGGCCTGTACGTCTAAACGTGTAGCCTGAAAAGAGAAGCAATAGGAGAATTTTCTTTGGTCAAAATTTGTCAGAAAACCACTTATTAAGGAAATCCCGCATCGTGCGAAATTATCTTGTTTTTCCTAAACAAAACGTTTTAACTCGAAATGCTTTGGTGTTGCGTGTATGTCTAAGCGTGTAGCCTCAAAAGAGAACGCACAGGAGAGTTTTCTCTCGAAAGAATATGTAAGAATACCACGTTATAAGGAAATTCAGTGTTGCAGAGTAAAGACAAATACGTACTTATTGGAAAAACTTAAACTTTACGAGAAGAAATAACGCGTCGTACAAAATTAGCTTGTATCTCCTAAACAACACGTTGTAACTTGAAAAGATTTGGTGTGGCTTGTACGTCTAAACGTGTAGCCTCAAAAGAGTACCCACAGGAGCGTTTTATTTCGTCAAAATTTGTCAGAAAACCACGTTTTAAGGAAATCCTGCATCGTGCGAAATTATCTTGTTTTTCCTAAACAACACATTGTAACTCGAAAAGCTTTGGTGTTGCGTGAATGTCTAAGCATATAGGCTCAAAGGAGAACGCACAGGAGAGTTTTCTCTAGAAAGAATATGCAAGAATACCACGTTATAAGGAAATACAGTGTTGCAGAGTAAAGGCAAATATGTACGTAATGGAAACACTTAAACTTTATGAGAAGAAATAACGCATCGTAGAAAAATTACCTTGTTTCTCCTAAACACCACGTTGTAACTCGAAAAGATTTGGTGTGGCGTGTACGTCTAAATGTGTAGCCTCAAAAGAGAACCGACAGGAGTATTTTCTCTCGTCAAAATTTGTCAGAAAACCACGTTTTAAGGAAATCCCGCATCGTGCAAAAATATCTTGTTTTTCCTAAACAACACGTTGTAACTCGAAAAGCTTTGGTTTTGGGTGTATGTCTAAGCGTGTAGCCTCAAAAGAGAACGCAAAGGAGAGTTTTTTCTCAAAGGAATATGTAAGAATACCACGTTATTAGGAAATACAGTGTTGCAGAGTAAAGACAAATACTTACGTCTTGGACAAACTTTACGAGAAGAAATAACGCATCGTAAGAAATTAGCTTGTATCTCCTAAACAACACGTTGTAACATAAAAAGGTTTGGTGTGGCCTGTACGTCTAAACGTGTAGCCTGAAAAGAGAACCCATAGGAGAATTTTCTTTGGTCAAAATTTGTCAGAAAACCATGTATTAAGGAAATCCCTCATAGTGCGACATTATCTTGTTTTTCCTAAACCAAACGTTTTAACTCGAAAAGCTTTCGTGTTGCGTGTATGTCTACGCCTGTAACCTCAAAGGAGAATGCCCAGGAGAGTTTTCTCTCGAAAGAATATGTAAGAAAACCACGTTATAAGGAAATACAGTGTTGCAGAGTAAAGACAAATACTTACTTATTGGAAAAACTTAAACTTAAGAGAAGAAATAACGCATCGTACAAAATTAGCTTGTATCTACTAAACTACACGTTGTAACTTAAAAAGATTTGGTGTGGCCTGTACGTCTAAACGTGTAGCCTCAAAAGAGAACCCATAAGAGAATTTTCTTTGGTCAAAATTTGTCAGAAAACCAGGTATTAAGGAAATCCCGCATCGTGCGAAATTATCTGGTTTTTCCTAAACAAAACGTTTTAACTCGAAAAGCTTTGGTGTTGCGTGTATGTCTAAGCCTGTAACCTCAAAGGAGAATGCCCAGGAGAGTTTTCTCTCGAAAGAATATGTAAGAAAACCACGTTATAAGGAAATACAGTGTTGCAGAGTAAAGACAAATACGTACTTATTGGAAAAACTTAAACTTTACGAGAAGAAATAAGGCATCTTACAAAATTAGTTTGTATCTCCTAAACAACACGTTATAACTTGAAAAGATTTGGTGTGGTGTGTACTTCTAAACTTGTAGCCTCAAAAGAGAACCCACAGGATAATTTTCTTTCGTCAAAATTTGTCAGAAAACCACGTTTTAAGGAAATCCCGCATCTTGCGAAATTATCTTGTTTTTCCTAAACAACACGTTGTAACTCGAAAGCTTTGGTGTTGCGTGTATGTCTAAGCGTGTAGCCTCAAAAGAGAACGCACAGGAGAGTTTTCTCTCGAAAGAATATGTAAGGATACCACGTTATAAGGAAATACAGTGTTGCAGAATAAAGACAAATACGTACGTATTGGAAACACTTTATGAGAGAAATAAGGCATCTGGCAAAATTAGCTTGTATGTCCTAAACAACTCGTGTAACTCGAAAAGATTTGGTGTGGGGTGCACGTCTAAACGTGTAGCCTCAAAAGAGTACCCACAGGAGAGTTTTATTTCGTCAAAATTTGTCAGAAAACCACGTTTTAAGGAAAGCCCGCATCTTGCGAAATTATCTTGTTTTTCCTAAACAACACGTTGTAAATCGAAAAGCTTTGGTGTTGCGTGAATGTCTAAGCATGTAGCCTCAAAGGAGAACGCACAGGAGAGTTTTCTCTCGAAATAATATGCAAGAATACCACGTTATAAGGAAATACAGTGTTGCACAGTAAAGGCAAATATGTACGTAATGGAAACACTAAAACTTTATGAGAAGAAATAACGCATCGTAAAAAATTAGCTTGTTTCTCCTAAACAACACGTTGTAACTCGAAATGATTTGGTGTGGCATGTACGTCTAAATGTGTAGCCTCAAAAGAGAACCCACAGGAGTATTTTCTTTCGTCAAAATTTGTCAGAAAACCACGTTTTAAGGAAATCCCGCATCGTGCGAAATTATCTTGTTTTTCCTAAACAACACGTTGTAACTCGAAAAGCTTTGGTGTTGCGTGTATGTCTAAGCATGTAGCCTCAAAAGACAACGCAAAGGAGAGTTTTTTCTTGAAAGAATGTGTAAGAATACCACGTTATTAGGAAATACAGTGTTGCAGAGTAAAGACAAATACTTACGTATTGGAAAAAACTTTACGAGAAGAAATAACGCATCGTACAAAATTAGCTTGTATCTACTAAACAACACGTTGCAACTTAAAAAGATTTGGTGTGGCCTGTACGTCTAAACGTGTAGCCTGAAAAGAGAAGCAATAGGAGAATTTTCTTTGGTCAAAATTTGTCAGAAAACCACTTATTAAGGAAATCCCGCATCGTGCGAAATTATCTTGTTTTTCCTAAACAAAACGTTTTAACTCGAAATGCTTTGGTGTTGCGTGTATGTCTAAGCGTGTAGCCTCAAAAGAGAACGCACAGGAGAGTTTTCTCTCGAAAGAATATGTAAGAATACCACGTTATAAGGAAATTCAGTGTTGCAGAGTAAAGACAAATACGTACTTATTGGAAAAACTTAAACTTTACGAGAAGAAATAACGCGTCGTACAAAATTAGCTTGTATCTCCTAAACAACACGTTGTAACTTGAAAAGATTTGGTGTGGCTTGTACGTCTAAACGTGTAGCCTCAAAAGAGTACCCACAGGAGCGTTTTATTTCGTCAAAATTTGTCAGAAAACCACGTTTTAAGGAAATCCTGCATCGTGCGAAATTATCTTGTTTTTCCTAAACAACACATTGTAACTCGAAAAGCTTTGGTGTTGCGTGAATGTCTAAGCATATAGGCTCAAAGGAGAACGCAC
Source organism: Apodemus sylvaticus (assembly GCF_947179515.1). Lineage (NCBI taxonomy): Eukaryota > Metazoa > Chordata > Mammalia > Rodentia > Muridae > Apodemus > Apodemus sylvaticus. The sequence continues at coordinate 182,314 of NW_026263264.1, forward strand.
AGGAGAGTTTTCTCTAGAAAGAATATGCAAGAATACCACGTTATAAGGAAATACAGTGTTGCAGAGTAAAGGCAAATATGTACGTAATGGAAACACTTAAACTTTATGAGAAGAAATAACGCATCGTAGAAAAATTACCTTGTTTCTCCTAAACACCACGTTGTAACTCGAAAAGATTTGGTGTGGCGTGTACGTCTAAATGTGTAGCCTCAAAAGAGAACCGACAGGAGTATTTTCTCTCGTCAAAATTTGTCAGAAAACCACGTTTTAAGGAAATCCCGCATCGTGCAAAAATATCTTGTTTTTCCTAAACAACACGTTGTAACTCGAAAAGCTTTGGTTTTGGGTGTATGTCTAAGCGTGTAGCCTCAAAAGAGAACGCAAAGGAGAGTTTTTTCTCAAAGGAATATGTAAGAATACCACGTTATTAGGAAATACAGTGTTGCAGAGTAAAGACAAATACTTACGTCTTGGACAAACTTTACGAGAAGAAATAACGCATCGTAAGAAATTAGCTTGTATCTCCTAAACAACACGTTGTAACATAAAAAGGTTTGGTGTGGCCTGTACGTCTAAACGTGTAGCCTGAAAAGAGAACCCATAGGAGAATTTTCTTTGGTCAAAATTTGTCAGAAAACCATGTATTAAGGAAATCCCTCATAGTGCGACATTATCTTGTTTTTCCTAAACCAAACGTTTTAACTCGAAAAGCTTTCGTGTTGCGTGTATGTCTACGCCTGTAACCTCAAAGGAGAATGCCCAGGAGAGTTTTCTCTCGAAAGAATATGTAAGAAAACCACGTTATAAGGAAATACAGTGTTGCAGAGTAAAGACAAATACTTACTTATTGGAAAAACTTAAACTTAAGAGAAGAAATAACGCATCGTACAAAATTAGCTTGTATCTACTAAACTACACGTTGTAACTTAAAAAGATTTGGTGTGGCCTGTACGTCTAAACGTGTAGCCTCAAAAGAGAACCCATAAGAGAATTTTCTTTGGTCAAAATTTGTCAGAAAACCAGGTATTAAGGAAATCCCGCATCGTGCGAAATTATCTGGTTTTTCCTAAACAAAACGTTTTAACTCGAAAAGCTTTGGTGTTGCGTGTATGTCTAAGCCTGTAACCTCAAAGGAGAATGCCCAGGAGAGTTTTCTCTCGAAAGAATATGTAAGAAAACCACGTTATAAGGAAATACAGTGTTGCAGAGTAAAGACAAATACGTACTTATTGGAAAAACTTAAACTTTACGAGAAGAAATAAGGCATCTTACAAAATTAGTTTGTATCTCCTAAACAACACGTTATAACTTGAAAAGATTTGGTGTGGTGTGTACTTCTAAACTTGTAGCCTCAAAAGAGAACCCACAGGATAATTTTCTTTCGTCAAAATTTGTCAGAAAACCACGTTTTAAGGAAATCCCGCATCTTGCGAAATTATCTTGTTTTTCCTAAACAACACGTTGTAACTCGAAAGCTTTGGTGTTGCGTGTATGTCTAAGCGTGTAGCCTCAAAAGAGAACGCACAGGAGAGTTTTCTCTCGAAAGAATATGTAAGGATACCACGTTATAAGGAAATACAGTGTTGCAGAATAAAGACAAATACGTACGTATTGGAAACACTTTATGAGAGAAATAACGCATGTGGCAAAATTAGCTTGTATGTCCTAAACAACTCGTTATAACTCGAAAAGATTTGGTTTGGGGTGCACGTCTAAATGTGTAGCCTCAAAAGAGTACCCACAGGAGAGTTTTATTTCGTCAAAATTTGTCAGAAAACCACGTTTTAAGGAAATCCCGCATCTTGCGAAATTATCTTGTTTTTCCTAAACAACACGTTGTAAATCGAAAAGCTTTGGTGTTGCGTGAATGTCTAAGCATGTAGCCTCAAAGGAGAACGCACAGGAGAGTTTTCTCTCGAAAGAATATGCAAGAATACCACGTTATAAGGAAATACAGTGTTGCAGAGTAAAGGCAAATATGTACGTAATGGAAACACTAAAACTTTATGAGAAGAAATAACGCATCGTAAAAAATTAGCATGTTTCTCCTAAACAACACGTTGTAACTCGAAATGATTTGGTGTGGCATATACGTCTAAATGTGTAGCCTCAAAAGAGAACCCACAGGAGTATTTTCTTTCGTCAAAATTTGTCAGAAAACCACGTTTTAAGGAAATCCCGCATCGTGCGAAATTATCTTGTTTTTCCTAAACAACACGTTGTAACTCGAAAAGCTTTGGTGTTGCGTGTATGTCTAAGCATGTAGCCTCAAAAGACAACGCAAAGGAGAGTTTTTTCTTGAAAGAATGTGTAAGAATACCACGTTATTAGGAAATACAGTGTTGCAGAGTAAAGACAAATACTTACGTATTGGAAAAAACTTTACGAGAAGAAATAACGCATCGTACAAAATTAGCTTGTATCTACTAAACAACACGTTGCAACTTAAAAAGATTTGGTGTGGCCTGTACGTCTAAACGTGTAGCCTGAAAAGAGAAGCAATAGGAGAATTTTCTTTGGTCAAAATTTGTCAGAAAACCACTTATTAAGGAAATCCCGCATCGTGCGAAATTATCTTGTTTTTCCTAAACAAAACGTTTTAACTCGAAATGCTTTGGTGTTGCGTGTATGTCTAAGCGTGTAGCCTCAAAAGAGAACGCACAGGAGAGTTTTCTCTCGAAAGAATATGTAAGAATACCACGTTATAAGGAAATTCAGTGTTGCAGAGTAAAGACAAATACGTACTTATTGGAAAAACTTAAACTTTACGAGAAGAAATAACGCGTCGTACAAAATTAGCTTGTATCTCCTAAACAACACGTTGTAACTTGAAAAGATTTGGTGTGGCTTGTACGTCTAAACGTGTAGCCTCAAAAGAGTACCCACAGGAGCGTTTTATTTCGTCAAAATTTGTCAGAAAACCACGTTTTAAGGAAATCCTGCATCGTGCGAAATTATCTTGTTTTTCCTAAACAACACATTGTAACTCGAAAAGCTTTGGTGTTGCGTGAATGTCTAAGCATATAGGCTCAAAGGAGAACGCACAGGAGAGTTTTCTCTAGAAAGAATATGCAAGAATACCACGTTATAAGGAAATACAGTGTTGCAGAGTAAAGGCAAATATGTACGTAATGGAAACACTTAAACTTTATGAGAAGAAATAACGCATCGTAGAAAAATTACCTTGTTTCTCCTAAACACCACGTTGTAACTCGAAAAGATTTGGTGTGGCGTGTACGTCTAAATGTGTAGCCTCAAAAGAGAACCGACAGGAGTATTTTCTCTCGTCAAAATTTGTCAGAAAACCACGTTTTAAGGAAATCCCGCATCGTGCAAAAATATCTTGTTTTTCCTAAACAACACGTTGTAACTCGAAAAGCTTTGGTTTTGGGTGTATGTCTAAGCGTGTAGCCTCAAAAGAGAACGCAAAGGAGAGTTTTTTCTCAAAGGAATATGTAAGAATACCACGTTATTAGGAAATACAGTGTTGCAGAGTAAAGACAAATACTTACGTCTTGGACAAACTTTACGAGAAGAAATAACGCATCGTAAGAAATTAGCTTGTATCTCCTAAACAACACGTTGTAACATAAAAAGATTTGGTGTGGCCTGTACGTCTAAACGTGTAGCCTGAAAAGAGAACCCATAGGAGAATTTTCTTTGGTCAAAATTTGTCAGAAAACCATGTATTAAGGAAATCCCTCATAGTGCGACATTATCTTGTTTTTCCTAAACCAAACGTTTTAACTCGAAAAGCTTTCGTGTTGCGTGTATGTCTACGCCTGTAACCTCAAAGGAGAATGCCCAGGAGAGTTTTCTCTCGAAAGAATATGTAAGAAAACCACGTTATAAGGAAATACAGTGTTGCAGAGTAAAGACAAATACTTACTTATTGGAAAAACTTAAACTTAAGAGAAGAAATAACGCATCGTACAAAATTAGCTTGTATCTACTAAACTACACGTTGTAACTTAAAAAGATTTGGTGTGGCCTGTACGTCTAAACGTGTAGCCTCAAAAGAGAACCCATAAGAGAATTTTCTTTGGTCAAAATTTGTCAGAAAACCACGTATTAAGGAAATCCCGCATCGTGCGAAATTATCTTGTTTTTCCTAAACAAAACGTTTTAACTCGAAAAGCTTTGGTGTTGCGTGTATGTCTAAGCCTGTAACCTCAAAGGAGAATGCCCAGGAGAGTTTTCTCTCGAAAGAATATGTAAGAAAACCACGTTATAAGGAAATACAGTGTTGCAGAGTAAAGACAAATACGTACTTATTGGAAAAACTTAAACTTTACGAGAAGAAATAAGGCATCTTACAAAATTAGTTTGTATCTCCTAAACAACACGTTATAACTTGAAAAGATTTGGTGTGGTGTGTACTTCTAAACTTGTAGCCTCAAAAGAGAACCCACAGGATAATTTTCTTTCGTCAAAATTTGTCAGAAAACCACGTTTTAAGGAAATCCCGCATCTTGCGAAATTATCTTGTTTTTCCTAAACAACACGTTGTAACTCGAAAGCTTTGGTGTTGCGTGTATGTCTAAGCGTGTAGCCTCAAAAGAGAACGCACAGGAGAGTTTTCTCTCGAAAGAATATGTAAGGATACCACGTTATAAGGAAATACAGTGTTGCAGAATAAAGACAAATACGTACGTATTGGAAACACTTTATGAGAGAAATAACGCATGTGGCAAAATTAGCTTGTATGTCCTAAACAACTCGTTATAACTCGAAAAGATTTGGTTTGGGGTGCACGTCTAAACGTGTAGCCTCAAAAGAGTACCCACAGGAGAGTTTTATTTCGTCAAAATTTGTCAGAAAACCACGTTTTAAGGAAATCCCGCATCTTGCGAAATTATCTTGTTTTTCCTAAACAACACGTTGTAAATCGAAAAGCTTTGGTGTTGCGTGAATGTCTAAGCATGTAGCCTCAAAGGAGAACGCACAGGAGAGTTTTCTCTCGAAAGAATATGCAAGAATACCACGTTATAAGGAAATACAGTGTTGCAGAGTAAAGGCAAATATGTACGTAATGGAAACACTAAAACTTTATGAGAAGAAATAACGCATCGTAAAAAATTAGCATGTTTCTCCTAAACAACACGTTGTAACTCGAAATGATTTGGTGTGGCATATACGTCTAAATGTGTAGCCTCAAAAGAGAACCCACAGGAGTATTTTCTTTCGTCAAAATTTGTCAGAAAACCACGTTTTAAGGAAATCCCGCATCGTGCGAAATTATCTTGTTTTTCCTAAACAACACGTTGTAACTCGAAAAGCTTTGGTGTTGCGTGTATGTCTAAGCATGTAGCCTCAAAAGACAACGCAAAGGAGAGTTTTTTCTTGAAAGAATGTGTAAGAATACCACGTTATTAGGAAATACAGTGTTGCAGAGTAAAGACAAATACTTACGTATTGGAAAAAACTTTACGAGAAGAAATAACGCATCGTACAAAATTAGCTTGTATCTACTAAACAACACGTTGCAACTTAAAAAGATTTGGTGTGGCCTGTACGTCTAAACGTGTAGCCTGAAAAGAGAAGCAATAGGAGAATTTTCTTTGGTCAAAATTTGTCAGAAAACCACTTATTAAGGAAATCCCGCATCGTGCGAAATTATCTTGTTTTTCCTAAACAAAACGTTTTAACTCGAAATGCTTTGGTGTTGCGTGTATGTCTAAGCGTGTAGCCTCAAAAGAGAACGCACAGGAGAGTTTTCTCTCGAAAGAATATGTAAGAATACCACGTTATAAGGAAATTCAGTGTTGCAGAGTAAAGACAAATACGTACTTATTGGAAAAACTTAAACTTTACGAGAAGAAATAACGCGTCGTACAAAATTAGCTTGTATCTCCTAAACAACACGTTGTAACTTGAAAAGATTTGGTGTGGCTTGTACGTCTAAACGTGTAGCCTCAAAAGAGTACCCACAGGAGCGTTTTATTTCGTCAAAATTTGTCAGAAAACCACGTTTTAAGGAAATCCTGCATCGTGCGAAATTATCTTGTTTTTCCTAAACAACACATTGTAACTCGAAAAGCTTTGGTGTTGCGTGAATGTCTAAGCATATAGGCTCAAAGGAGAACGCACAGGAGAGTTTTCTCTAGAAAGAATATGCAAGAATACCACGTTATAAGGAAATACAGTGTTGCAGAGTAAAGGCAAATATGTACGTAATGGAAACACTTAAACTTTATGAGAAGAAATAACGCATCGTAGAAAAATTACCTTGTTTCTCCTAAACACCACGTTGTAACTCGAAAAGATTTGGTGTGGCGTGTACGTCTAAATGTGTAGCCTCAAAAGAGAACCGACAGGAGTATTTTCTCTCGTCAAAATTTGTCAGAAAACCACGTTTTAAGGAAATCCCGCATCGTGCAAAAATATCTTGTTTTTCCTAAACAACACGTTGTAACTCGAAAAGCTTTGGTTTTGGGTGTATGTCTAAGCGTGTAGCCTCAAAAGAGAACGCAAAGGAGAGTTTTTTCTCAAAGGAATATGTAAGAATACCACGTTATTAGGAAATACAGTGTTGCAGAGTAAAGACAAATACTTACGTCTTGGACAAACTTTACGAGAAGAAATAACGCATCGTAAGAAATTAGCTTGTATCTCCTAAACAACACGTTGTAACATAAAAAGATTTGGTGTGGCCTGTACGTCTAAACGTGTAGCCTGAAAAGAGAACCCATAGGAGAATTTTCTTTGGTCAAAATTTGTCAGAAAACCATGTATTAAGGAAATCCCTCATAGTGCGACATTATCTTGTTTTTCCTAAACCAAACGTTTTAACTCGAAAAGCTTTCGTGTTGCGTGTATGTCTACGCCTGTAACCTCAAAGGAGAATGCCCAGGAGAGTTTTCTCTCGAAAGAATATGTAAGAAAACCACGTTATAAGGAAATACAGTGTTGCAGAGTAAAGACAAATACTTACTTATTGGAAAAACTTAAACTTAAGAGAAGAAATAACGCATCGTACAAAATTAGCTTGTATCTACTAAACTACACGTTGTAACTTAAAAAGATTTGGTGTGGCCTGTACGTCTAAACGTGTAGCCTCAAAAGAGAACCCATAAGAGAATTTTCTTTGGTCAAAATTTGTCAGAAAACCACGTATTAAGGAAATCCCGCATCGTGCGAAATTATCTTGTTTTTCCTAAACAAAACGTTTTAACTCGAAAAGCTTTGGTGTTGCGTGTATGTCTAAGCCTGTAACCTCAAAGGAGAATGCCCAGGAGAGTTTTCTCTCGAAAGAATATGTAAGAAAACCACGTTATAAGGAAATACAGTGTTGCAGAGTAAAGACAAATACGTACTTATTGGAAAAACTTAAACTTTACGAGAAGAAATAAGGCATCTTACAAAATTAGTTTGTATCTCCTAAACAACACGTTATAACTTGAAAAGATTTGGTGTGGTGTGTACTTCTAAACTTGTAGCCTCAAAAGAGAACCCACAGGATAATTTTCTTTCGTCAAAATTTGTCAGAAAACCACGTTTTAAGGAAATCCCGCATCTTGCGAAATTATCTTGTTTTTCCTAAACAACACGTTGTAACTCGAAAGCTTTGGTGTTGCGTGTATGTCTAAGCGTGTAGCCTCAAAAGAGAACGCACAGGAGAGTTTTCTCTCGAAAGAATATGTAAGGATACCACGTTATAAGGAAATACAGTGTTGCAGAATAAAGACAAATACGTACGTATTGGAAACACTTTATGAGAGAAATAACGCATGTGGCAAAATTAGCTTGTATGTCCTAAACAACTCGTTATAACTCGAAAAGATTTGGTTTGGGGTGCACGTCTAAACGTGTAGCCTCAAAAGAGTACCCACAGGAGAGTTTTATTTCGTCAAAATTTGTCAGAAAACCACGTTTTAAGGAAATCCCGCATCTTGCGAAATTATCTTGTTTTTCCTAAACAACACGTTGTAAATCGAAAAGCTTTGGTGTTGCGTGAATGTCTAAGCATGTAGCCTCAAAGGAGAACGCACAGGAGAGTTTTCTCTCGAAAGAATATGCAAGAATACCACGTTATAAGGAAATACAGTGTTGCAGAGTAAAGGCAAATATGTACGTAATGGAAACACTAAAACTTTATGAGAAGAAATAACACATCGTAAAAAATTAGCATGTTTCTCCTAAACAACACGTTGTAACTCGAAATGATTTGGTGTGGCATATACGTCTAAATGTGTAGCCTCAAAAGAGAACCCACAGGAGTATTTTCTTTCGTCAAAATTTGTCAGAAAACCACGTTTTAAGGAAATCCCGCATCGTGCGAAATTATCTTGTTTTCCTAAACAACACGTTGTAACTCGAAAAGCTTTGGTGTTGCGTGTATGTCTAAGCGTGTAGCCTCAAAAGAGAACGCAAAGGAGAGTTTTTTCTCGAAAGAATGTGTAAGAATACGACGTTATTAGGAAATACAGTGTTGCAGAGTAAAGACAAATACTTACTTATTGGAAAAAACTTTACGAGAAGAAATAACGCATCGTAAGAAATTAGCTTGTATCTCCTAAACAACACGTTGTAACTTAAAAAGATTTGGTGTGGCCTGTACGTCTTAACGTGTAGCCTGAAAAGAGAACCCATAGGAGAATTTTCTTTGGTCAAAATATGTCAGAAAACCACGTATTAAGGAAATCCCGCATAGTGCGAAATTATCTTGTTTTTTCTAAACCAAACGTTTTAACTCGAAAAGCTTTGGTGTTGCGTGTATGTCTAAGCGTGTAGCCTCAAAAGAGAACGCACAGGAGAGTTTTCTCTCGAAAGAATATGTAAGAATACCACGTTATAAGGAAATACAGTGTTGCAGAGTAAAGACAAATACGTACTTATTGGAAACACTTAAACTTTACGAGAAGAAATAAGGCATCGTACAAAATTACTATGTATCTCCTAAACAACACGATATAACTCGGAAAGATTTGGTGTGGTGTGTATGTCTAAACATGTAGCCTCAAAAGAGAACCCACAGGAGAATTTTTGTTCGTTAAATTTTGTCAGAAAACCACCTTTTAAGGAAATCCCGCATTGTGCGAAATTATCTTGTTTTTCCTAAACAACACGTTGTAACTCGAAAAGCTTTGGTGCTGCGTGTATGTCTAAGCGTATAGCCTCAAAAGAGAACGCAAAGGAGAGTTTTTTCTCGAAAGAATATGTAAGAATACCACGTTATTAGGAAATACAGTGTTGCAGAGTAAAGACAAATACTTACGTCTTGGAAAAACTTTACGAGAAGAAATAACGCATCATAAGAAATTAGCTTGTATCTCCTAAACAACACGTTGTAACTCGAAAAGCTTTGGTGTTGCGTCTATGTGTAAGCGTGTAGCCTCAAAGGAGAACGCAAAGGAGAGTTTTTTCTCGAAAGAATATGTAAGAATACCACGTTATTAGGAAATACAGTGTTGCAGAGTAAAGACAAATACTTATGTATTGGAAAAACTTTACGAGAAGAAATAACGCATCGTACAAAATTAGCTTGTATCTACTAAACAACACGTTGCAACTTAAAAAGATTTGGTGTGGCCTGTACGTCTTAACGTGTAGCCTGAAAAGAGAAGCCATAGGAGAATTTTCTTTGGTCAAAATTTGTCAGAAAACCACTTATTAAGGAAATCCCGCATCGTGCGAAATTATCTTGTTTTTCCTAAACAAAACGTTTTAACTCGAAATGCTTTGGTGTTGCGTGTATGTCTAAGCGTGTAGCCTCAAAAGAGAACGCACAGGAGAGTTTTCTCTCGAAAGAATATGTAAGAATACCACGTTATAAGGAAATACAGTGTTGCAGAGTAAAGACAAATACGTACTTATTGGAAAAACTTAAACTTTACGAGAAGAAATAACGCGTCGTACAAAATTAGCTTGTATCTCCTAAACAACACGTTGTAACTTGAAAAGATTAGGTGTGGCTTGTACGTCTAAACGTGTAGCCTCAAAAGAGTACCCACAGGAGCGTTTTATTTCGTCAAAATTTGTCAGAAAACCACGTTTTAAGGAAATCCCGCATCGTGCGAAATTATCTTGTTTTTCCTAAACAACACATTGTAACTCGAAAAGCTTTGGTGTTGCGTGAATGTCTAAGCATTTAGCCTCAAAGGAGAATGCACAGGAGAGTTTTCTCTCGAAAGAATATGCAAGAATACCACGTTATAAGGAAATACAGTGTTGCAGAGTAAAGGCAAATATGTTCGTAATGGAAACACTTAAACTTTATGAGAAGAAATAACGCATCGTAGAAAAATTACCTTGTTTCTCCTAAACACCACGTTGTAACTCGAAAAGATTTGGTGTGGCGTGTACGTCTAAATGTGTAGCCTCAAAAGAGAACCGACAGGAGTATTTTCTTTCGTCAAAATTTGTCAGAAAACCACGTTTTAAGGAAATCCCGCATCGTGCAAAAATATCTTGTTTTTCCTAAACAACACGTTGTAACTCGAAAAGCTTTGGTTTTGGGTGTATGTCTAAGCGTGTAGCCTCAAAAGAGAACGCAAAGGAGAGTTTTTTCTCAAAGGAATATGTAAGAATACCACGTTATTAGGAAATACAGTGTTGCAGAGTAAAGACAAAAACTTACGTCTTGGACAAACTTTACGAGAAGAAATAACGCATCGTAAGAAATTAGCTTGTATCTCCTAAACAACACGTTGTAACATAAAAAGATTTGGTGTGGCCTGTACGTCTAAACGTGTAGCCTGAAAAGAGAACCCATAGGAGAATTTTCTTTGGTCAAAATTTGTCAGAAAACCATGTATTAAGGAAATCCCTCATAGTGCGACATTATCTTGTTTTTCCTAAACCAAACGTTTTAACTCGAAAAGCTTTCGTGTTGCGTGTATGTCTAAGCGTGTAGCCTCAAAAGAGAACACACAGGAGAGTTTTCTCTCAGAAGAATATGTAAGAATACCACGTTATAAGGAAATACAGTGTTGCAGAGTAAAGACAAATACGTACTTATTGGAAAAACTTAAACCTTACGAGAAGAAATAAGGCATCTTACAAAATTAGTTTGTATCTCCTAAACAACACATTATAACTCTATAAGATTTGGTGTGGTGTGTATGTCTAAACGTGTAGCCTCAAAAGAGAACCCACAGGAAAATTTTCTTTTGTCAAAATTTGTCAGAAAACCACATTTTAAGGATATCCCGCATTCTGCGAAATTATCTTGTTTTTCTTAAACAAAACGTTTTAAGTCGAAAAGCTTTGGTGTTGCGTGTATGTCTAAGCGTGTAGCCTCAAAAGAGAACGCACAGGAGAGTTTTCTCTCGAAAGAATATGTAAGAATACCACGTTATAAGGAAATACAGTGTTTCAGAGTAAAGACAAATACGTACTTATTGGAAAAACTTAAACTTAAGAGAAGAAATAACGCATCGTACAAAATTAGCTTGTATATCCTAAACAACACGTTGTAACTTAAAAAGATTTGGTGTGGCCTGTACGTCTAAACGTGTAGCCTCAAAAGAGAAACCATAGGAGAATTTTCTTTGTTCAAAATTTTTCAGAAAACCACGTATTAAGGAAATTCCGCATCGTGCGAAATTATCTTGTTTTTCCTAAACAAAACATTTTGACTCGAAAAGCTTTGGTGTTGCGTGTATGTCTAAGCCTGTAACCTCAAAGGAGAATGCCCAGGAGAGTTTTCTCTCGAAAGAATATGTAAGAATACCACGTTATAAGGAAATACAGTGTTGCAGAGTAAAGACAAATACGTACTTATTGGAAAAACTTAAACTTTACGAGAAGAAATAAGGCATCTTACAAAATTAGTTTGTATCTCCTAAACAACATGTTATAACTTGAAAAGATTTGGTGTGGTGTGTACGTCTAAACTTGTAGCCTCAAAAGAGAACCCACAGGATAATTTTCTTTCGTCAAAATTTGTCAGAAAACCACGTTTTAAGGAAATCCCGCATCTTGCGAAATTATCTTGTTTTTCCTAAACAACATGTTGTAACTCGAAAGCTTGGGTGTTGCGTGTATGTCTAAGCGTGTAGCCTCAAAAGAGAACGCACAGGAGAGTTTTCTCTCGAAAAATATGTAAGGATACCACGTTATAAGGAAATACAGTGTTGCAGAGTAAAGACAAATACGTACGTATTGGAAACACTTTATGAGAGAAATAAGGCATCTGGCAAAATTAGCTTGTATGTCCTAAACAACTCGTGTAACTCGAAAAGATTTGGTGTGGGGTGCACGTCTAAACGTGTAGCCTCAAAAGAGTACCCACAGGAGAGTTTTATTTCGTCAAAATTTGTCAGAAAACCACGTTTTAAGGAAAGCCCGCATCTTGCGAAATTATCTTGTTTTTCCTAAACAACACGTTGTAAATCGAAAAGCTTTGGTGTTGCGTGAATGTCTAAGCATGTAGCCTCAAAGGAGAACGCACAGGAGAGTTTTCTCTCGAAATAATATGCAAGAATACCACGTTATAAGGAAATACAGTGTTGCACAGTAAAGGCAAATATGTACGTAATGGAAACACTAAAACTTTATGAGAAGAAATAACGCATCGTAAAAAATTAGCTTGTTTCTCCTAAACAACACGTTGTAACTCGAAATGATTTGGTGTGGCATGTACGTCTAAATGTGTAGCCTCAAAAGAGAACCCACAGGAGTATTTTCTTTCGTCAAAATTTGTCAGAAAACCACGTTTTAAGGAAATCCCGCATCGTGCGAAATTATCTTGTTTTTCCTAAACAACACGTTGTAACTCGAAAAGCTTTGGTGTTGCGTGTATGTCTAAGCATGTAGCCTCAAAAGACAACGCAAAGGAGAGTTTTTTCTTGAAAGAATGTGTAAGAATACCACGTTATTAGGAAATACAGTGTTGCAGAGTAAAGACAAATACTTACGTATTGGAAAAAACTTTACGAGAAGAAATAACGCATCGTAAGAAATTAGCTTGTATCTCCTAAACAACACGTTGTAACTTAAAAAGATTTGGTGTGGCCTGTACGTCTTAACGTGTAGCCTGAAAAGAGAACCCATAGGAGAATTTTCTTTGGTCAAAATATGTCAGAAAACCACGTATTAAGGAAATCCCGCATAGTGCGAAATTATCTTGTTTTTTCTAAACCAAACGTTTTAACTCGAAAAGCTTTGGTGTTGCGTGTATGTCTAAGCGTGTAGCCTCAAAAGAGAACGCACAGGAGAGTTTTCTCTCGAAAGAATATGTAAGAATACCACGTTATAAGGAAATACAGTGTTGCAGAGTAAAGACAAATACGTACTTATTGGAAACACTTAAACTTTACGAGAAGAAATAAGGCATCGTACAAAATTACTATGTATCTCCTAAACAACACGATATAACTCGGAAAGATTTGGTGTGGTGTGTATGTCTAAACATGTAGCCTCAAAAGAGAACCCACAGGAGAATTTTTGTTCGTTAAATTTTGTCAGAAAACCACCTTTTAAGGAAATCCCGCATTGTGCGAAATTATCTTGTTTTTCCTAAACAACACATTGTAACTTGAAAAGCTTTGGTGCTGCGTGTATGTCTAAGCGTATAGCCTCAAAAGAGAATGCAAAGGAGAGTTTTTTCTTGAACGAATATGTAAGAATACCACGTTATTAGGAAATACAGTGTTGCAGAGTAAAGACAAATACTTACGTCTTGGAAAAACTTTAGGAGAAGAAATAACGCATCGTAAGAAATTAGCTTGTATCTCCTAAACAACACGTTGTAACTCGAAAAGCTTTGGTGTTGCGTGTATGTGTAAGCGTGTAGCCTCAAAGGAGAACGCAAAGGAGAGTTTTTTCTCGAAAGAATATGTAAGAATACCACGTTATTAGGAAATACAGTGTTGCAGAGTAAAGACAAATACTTATGTATTGGAAAAACTTTACGAGAAGAAATAACGCATCATATAAAATTAGCTTGTATCTCCTAAACAACACGTTGTAACTTAAAAAGATTTCGTGTGGCCTGTACGTCTAAACGTGTAGCCTGAAAAGAGAAGTCATAGGAGAATTTTCTTTGGTCAAAATTTGTCAGAAAACCACGTATTAAGGAAATCCCGCATCGTGCGAAATTATCTTGTTTTTCCTAAACAACACGTTGTAACTCGAAAAGCTACATGCAACACCAAAGCTTTTCGAGTTACAACGTGCTGTTTAGGAGATACAAGCTAATTTTGTAAGATGTGTTATTTCACTTCGTAAAGTGTTTCCAATAGGTACGTATTTGTCTTTACTCTGCAACACTGTATTTCCTTATAAGGTGGTATTCTTACATATTCTTTCGAGAGAAAACTCTCCTGAGTGTTCTATTTTGAGGCTACACGCTTAGACATACACGCAACACCACAGCTTTTCGAGTTACAACATGTTGTTTAGGAAAAACAAGATAATTTCGCACTATGCGGGATTTCCTTAAAATGTGGATTTCTGACAAATTTTGATGAAAGAAAATTCTCCTTGGCTTCTCTTTTGAGGCTACACGTTTAGAAGTACACGTCACAACAAATATTTTCGAGTTACAACGTGTTGTTTAGGAGATACAATCTAATTTTTGCGATGCGCTATTTCTTCTCGTAAAGTGTTTCCAATAAGTACGTATTTGTCTTTACTCTGCAACACTGTATTTCCTTATAACGTAGTATTCTTGCATATTCTTTCGAGAGAAAACTCTCCTGTGCCTTCTCTTTTGAGGCTACACACTTAGACAGACACGCAACACGAAAGCTTTTCGAGTTACGACGTGTTGTTTAGGAAAAACAGGATAATTTCCCACGATGCGGGATTTTCTCCAAACTTGGTTTTCTGACAAATTTTGACGAAAGAAAATTCTCCTGTGGGTTCTCTTTTGAGGCTACACGTTTAGACGTACACGCCACACCAAATCTTTTCGAGTTACAACGTGTTGATTAGAAGATACAAGCTAATTTTGTACGATGCGTTATTTCTTCTCTTAAAGTGTTTCCAATAAGTACGTATTTGTCTTTACTCTGCAACACTGTATTTCCTTTTAACGTGGTATGCTTACATATTCTTTCGAGAGATAATTCTCCTGTGCCTACTCTTTTGAGGCTACACACTTACCCATACACGCAATACCAAAGCTTTTCGAGTTTCGACGTGTTGTTTCGGAAAAACAAGATCGTTTCACACGATGCTGGATTATCTTAAAACGTGCTTTTCTGAAAGATTTTGACGAGAGAAAATTCTCCTGTGGGTTCTCTTTTGAGGCTACACGTTTAGACGTACACGCCACACCAAAACTTTTCGAGTTAAAACTTGTTGTTTAGGAGATAAAAGCTAATTTTGTAGGATGCTTTATTTCTTCTCGTAAAGTGTTTCCAATACGTATGTATTTGTCTTTACTCTGCAACACTGTATTTCCTTATAACGTGGTATTCTTACATATTCTTTCGAGAGAAAACTCTCCTGTGCCTTCTCTTTTGAGGCTACATGCTTAGACATACAGGCAAAACCAAAGCATTTCGTGTTACAACGTGTTGATATGGAAAAATAAGATAATTTTGCACGATGCGGGATTTCCTTAAAACGTGGTTTTCTGAAAAAGTTTGACGAAAGAAAATTCTGCTGTTGGTTCTCTTTTGAGGCTACACATTTAGACGTACACGCCACACCAAAAACTTTCGAGTTGCAACGTGTTGTTTAGGAGATACAAGCTAATTTTGTATGATGCTTTATTTCTTCTCGTAAAGTGTTGCCAATACGTACGTATTTGTCTTTATTCTGCAACATTGTATTTTCTTTTAACGTGGTATTCTTACATATTCTTTCGAGAGAAAACTCTCCTGTGCCTTCTCTTTTGAGGGTACACGCTTAGGCATACAGGCAAAACCAAAGCATTTCGTGTTACAACATGTTGATTAGGAAAAATAAGATAATTTCTCATGATGCGGGATTTCCATAAAACGTGGTTTTCTGACAAATTTTGAGGGAAGAAAATTCTCCTGTTGGTTCTCTTTTGAGGCTACACGTTTAGACGTACACGACACACCAAATCTTTTCGAGTTACAACGTGTTGTATAGGAGATACAAGCTAATTTTGTTAGAAGCGTTATTTCTTCTCGTAAAGTGTTTCCAATACGTATGTATTTTTCTTTACTCTGCAACACTGTATTTCCTTATAACGTGGTATTCTTACATATTCTTTCGAGAGAAACTCTCCTGTACCTTCTATTTTGAAGCTACATGCTTAGACATACACGCAACACCGAAGCTTTTCGAGTTACAACGTGTAGTTTAGGAGATACAAGCTAATTTTGTACGATGCGTTATTTCTTCTCATAAAGTGTTTCCAATACGTACGTATTTGTCTTTACTCTGCACCACTGTATTTCCTTATAAGGTGGTATTCTTACATATTCTTTCGATAGAAAACTCTCTTGTGCATTCTCTTTTGAGGCTACAAACTTAGTCATACACGCAACACCAAAGCATTTAGCGTTACAACATGTTGATTAGGAAAAAAAAAGATACTTTCCTTAAAACGTGGTTTTTTGAAAATTTTTGACGAAAGAAAATTCTCCTGTGGGTTCTTTTTTGAGGCTACACGTGTACACGTACACGCCCCACCAAATCCTTTCGAGTTACAACGTGCTGTTTTGGAGATACAAGCTAATTTTGTATGATGCGTTATTTCTTTTCGTAAAGTGTTTCCAATAGAGTACGTATTTGTCTTTGCTCTGAGACACTGTGTTTCCTAATAAAGTGGTATTCTTACATATTCTTTCCATAGAAAACTGACCTGTGCGTTCTCCTTTGAGGCTACACGCTTTGACATACATGCAACACCAAAGCTTTTCGCATTACAACGTGTTGATTAGGAGAAACAAGATAATTTCGCAGGATGGGGGATTTCCTTAAAACGTGGTTTTCTGACAATTTTGACGAAAGAAAATTCTCCTGTGGGTTCTCTTTATAGGCTACACGTTTAGACGTACACGCCACACCAAATCTTTTCGAGTTACAACGTGTTGTTTAGGAGATACAAGCTAATTTTGTTTTTTTTCGTCAAAATTTGTCAGAAAACCACGTTTTAAGGAAATCCCGCATCGTGCGAAATTAACTTATTTTTCCTAAACAACACGTTTTAACAGGAAAAGCTTTGCTGTTGCGAGTATATCTAAGCATGTAGCCTCAAAAGAGATCGCACATGAGAGTTTTCTCTTGAAAGAATATGTAACAATACCACGTTATAAGGATATACAGTATTGCAGAGTAAAGACAAATACGTATTGGAAACACTTTACTAGAAGAAATAACGCATCTTACAAAATTAGCTTGCATCTCCTAAACAACACGTTGTAACTCGAAAAGATTTGGTGTGGCCTGTACGTTTAAATATGTAGCCTCAAAGGAGAAATCACAGGAGAATTTTCTTTCATCAAAATTTGTCAGAAAACCACGTTTTAAGGAAATCCCAAATCGTGCGAAATTACCTTGTTTTTCCTAAACAACACATCGTATCTCGAAAAGCTTTGGTGTTGCGTGTATGTCTAAGCGTGTAGCCTCAAAACAGAAGGCGCAGGAGAGTTTTCTCTCGAAAGAATATGTAAGAATACCACATTATAAGGAAATACAGTGCTGCAGAGTAAAGACAAACATGTACGTATTGGAAAGACTTTACAAGAAGAAATAACGCATCATAAAAATTAGCTTGTATCTCCTAAACTACACGTTGTAACTTGAAAAGATTTGGTGTAGCTTGTATGTCTAAATGTGTAGCCTCAAAAGAGAACCCACAGGAGAATTTTCTTTCGTCAATTTTTTTTCAGAAAACCACGTTTTAAGGAAATCCCGCAACATGCGAAATTATCTTCTTTTTCCTAAACAACACGTTGTAACTCGAAAAGCTTTGGTGTTCTGTCTATGTCTAAGCGTGCAGCCTCAAAAGAGAAGTCACAGGAGAGTTTTCTCTCGAAAGAATATGTAAGAATACCACGTTATATGGAAATACACTGTTGCAGAATAAAGACATATAGGTACATGTTGGAAACACTTTATGAGAAGAAATAACGCATTGTAAAAAATTAGCTTGTATCTCCTAAACAACACGTTGTAACTCGAAAAGCTTTGGTGTTGCGTGTATATTTAAGCGTGTAGCTTCAAAAGAGAACACACAGGAGAGTTTTCTCTCGAAAGAATATGTAAGAATACCACATTATTATTAAATACAGTGCTGCAGAGTAAAGACAAATATGTATATATTGGAAACACTTTACGAGAAGAAATAACGCATCATACAAAATTAGCTTGTAACTCCTAAACAACACGTTTTACTCGAAAATATTTGGTGTGGCATGTACGTCTAAAAGTGTAGCCTCAAAAGAGAACACACAGGAGAAGTTTCTTTCGTCAAAATTTGTCACAAAACAAAGTTTTGATGAAATCCCGCATCGTGCGAAATTATCTTGTTTTTCCTAATCAACAAGTTGTAACTCGAAAAGCTTTGGTGTTGCGTGTATGTCTAAGCATGTAGCCTCAAAAGATAAGGCACAGGAGAGTTTTCTCTTGAAAGAATATGTAAGAATACCACGTTATAAGGAAATACAGTGTTTCAGAGTAAAGACAAATACGTACCTATTGGAAACACTTAGACTTTACGAGAATAAAAAATGCATCGTAAAAAAATTAGCTTGTATCTCATAAACAACACGTTGTAACTCGAAAAGATTTGGTGTGGCGTGTACGTCTAAACGTGTAGCCTCAAAAGAGAACCCACAGGAGAATTTTCTTTCGTCAAAATTTGTCAGAAAACCACGTTATAAGGAAATCCCACATTGTGCGAAATTATCTTGTTTTTCCTAAACAACACGTTGTAACTCAAAAATCTTTGGTGTTGCGTGTATGTCTAAGCGTGTAGCCTCAAAAGAGAAGGCACAGGAGAGTTTTCTCTCGAAAGAATATGTAAGAATACCACGTTATAAGGAAATACAGTGTTGCAGAGTAAAGACAAATACTTATGTATTGGAAACACTTTAAGAGAAGAAATAACGCATCTTAAAAATTAGCTGATATCTCCTAAACAACACGTTGTAACTCGAAAAGATTTCGTGTGGCATGTACGTCTAAACGTGTAGCCTTCAAAAGAGAACCCACAGGAGAATTTTCTTTTGTCAAAATTTGTCTGAAAACCACGTTTTAAGGAAATCCAGCTTCGCGCGAAATTATCTTGTTTTTCCTAAACAACACGTTGTAACCCGAAACGCTTTGGTGTTGCGTGTATGTCTAAGCATGTAGCTTCAAACGAGAAGGCACATGAGAGTTTTCTCTCAAAAGAATATGTAAGAATACCACGTTATAAGGAAATACAGTGTTGCAGAGTAAAGAGAAGTACGTATGTACTGGAAACACTTTATGAGAAGAAATAACGCATCTTACAAAATTAGGTTGTATCTCCTAAACAACACGTTGTAACTCGAAAAGATTTGGTGTGGCATGTATATCTAAACGTGTAGCCTCAAAAGAGAGCCCACAGGAGAATTTTCTTTTGTCAATATTTGTCAGAAAACCACGTTTTAAGGAAATCCAGCATCGGGCGAAATTATCTTGTTTTTCCTAAACAACATGTTGTAACTCGAAAAGCTTTCGTATTGCGTGTATGTCTAAGCGTGTAGCCTCAAAAGGGAAGGCACAGGAGAGTTTTCTCTCAAAAGAATATGTAAGAATAACACGTTATAAGGAAATACAATGTTGTAGAGAAAAGACAAATACGTACATATTGGAAACACTTAAACTATACGAGAAGAAATAATGCATCGTACAAAATTAGTTTGTATCTCCTAAACAGCACGTTGTAACTCGAAAAGATTTGGTGTGGCGTGTACGTCTAAACGTGTAGCCTCAAAGAGAACGCACAGGAAATTTTTCATTCATCAAAATTTGTCAGAAACCACGTTTTAAAGAAATCCCGCATTGTGCGAAATTATCTTATTTTTCCTAAACAACATGTTATAAATCGAAAAGCTTTGGTGTTGCGTGTATGTCTAAGCATGTAGCCTCAAAAGAGAAGGCACAGGAGAGTTTTCTCGAAAGAAT
The DNA here is from genome assembly GCF_947179515.1 of Apodemus sylvaticus. Lineage (NCBI taxonomy): Eukaryota > Metazoa > Chordata > Mammalia > Rodentia > Muridae > Apodemus > Apodemus sylvaticus. The sequence goes on from NW_026263264.1 coordinate 202,336, forward strand.
ATGTAAGAATACCACGTTATAAGGAAATACTGTGTTGCAGAGTAAAGACAAATACGTACATATTGGAAACACTTTACAAGAAGAAATAACCCATCGTACAAAATTAGCTTGTATCTCCTAAACTACACGTTGTAACTCGAAAAGATTTGTTGTGGCGTGTACGTCTAAACGTGTAGCCTCAAATGAGAACCGACTGGAGAATTTTCGTTCTTCAAATTTTTTTTAGAAAACCACGTTTTAAGGAAATCACGCATCGTGTGAAATTATCTTGTTTTTCCTAAACAACAAATTTTAACTCGAAAAGCTTTGTTGTTGCGTGTATGTCTAAGCGAGTAGCATCAAAAAAGAAGAGGCACAGGAGAGTATTCTCTCGAAAGAATACATAAGAATACCACATTATAAGGAAATACAGTGTGGCAGAGTAAAGACAAATACATACATAGTGGAAACACTTTACAAGAAGAAATAACGCATCGTACAAAATTAGGTTGTATCTCTTAAACAGCACTTTGTAACTCGAAAAGATTTGGTGTGGCGTGTACATCTAAACGTGTAGCCTCAAAGGAGAACCCACAGGAGAATTTTCTTTCATCAAAATTTGTCAGAAAACCACGTTTAAGGAAATCCCGCATCGTGTGAAATTATCTTGTTTTTCCTAAACAACACGTTGTAACTAGAAAAGCTTTGGTGTTGCGTGTATGTCTAAGCTTGTAGCCTCAAAAGAGAAGGCAAAGGAGAGTTTTCTCTCAAAAGAATATGTAAGAATACCACGTTATAAGGAAATACAGTGTTGCAAAGTAAAGACAAATACGTACATTTTGGAAACACTTTACGAGAAGAATTAACGCCTCGTACAAAATTAGTTTGTATCTCCTAAACAACACGTTGTAACTCGAAAAGATTTGGAGTGGCTTGTACGTCTAAACGTGTAGCCTCAAAAGAGAACCCACAGGAGAATTTTCTTTCGTCAAAATTTGTCAGAAAACCACGTTTTAAGGAAATCCGGCATCGTGCGAATTTATCTTGTTTTTCCTAATCAACACATTGTAACACAAAATGCTTTGGTTTTCCGTGTATGTCTAAGCACGTAGCCTCAAAAGAAAAAGCACAGGAGAGTTTTCTCTCGAAAGAATATGTAGGAATACCACGTTATAAGGAAATACAGTGTTGCAGAGTAAAGACAAATACGTACCTATTGGAAACACTTAAACTTTACGAGAATAAAAAATGCATCGTAAAAAATAAGCTTGTATCTCATAAACAGCACGTTGTAACTCGAAAAGATTTGGTGTGGCGTGTATGTCTAAACGTGTACCCTCAAAAGAGAACCCACAGGACAATTTTCTTTCATCAAAATTTGTCAGAAAACCAAGTTTTAAGGAAATCCCGCATCGTGCGAAATTATCTTGTTTTTCCTAAACAACATGTTGTAACTCAAAAGCTTTGGTGTTGCGTGTATGTCTAAGCGTGTAGCCTCAAAAGAGAAGGCACAGGAGAGTTTTCTCACGAAAGAATATGTAAGAATACCACGTTATAAGGAAATACAGTTTTGCAGAATAAAGACAAATACGTACCTATTGGAAACACTTAAAGTTTATGAGAAGAAATAACGCATCTTAAAAAATTAGCTTGTATCTCCTAAACAACACATTGTAACTCGAAAAG